>NC_060120.1:852167773-852469670 GCF_021461395.2 Schistocerca americana
GAAATTCTTCACGGCTTTGATACTGATTTACTCTATATGTCCATGACCTACAGACTTCTCCCAAAAGACTAAATACACTGTCAAACCTTTTCTTCTCTACAGCTAGTAGTTGTATATATTTTTGATACTCATTAATCAAATCCAAGAATGGGCATGATCTCTTTTCTGTAATTCCAGCTCTCTACATTTTTCCTGAATTCCTCATAAGTGCTTTCCAGAACATGGCAATTATACCAAAAAAGAAACACTTTCCTGATGTTGTACATGCAAAATCTTTGCTGCTTTCTCACTTAGGATAAAAATTTGGGTTTATTTCTTGTTGCTAGCATAACATCTATGAGCCATAAATACAGTCATGTTTATAATGAACAGTGCTACTGTCACGTAGCTATTAAGGGTTCAGTCCTCGTATATAGATAATCAAGTAAATTGTAAAGGACTGACTACAGAGGCACGTTTTTAATTTTCTTTTCAATCTAAAGTGATTTTCTACTTCTTGCTTAGACACATAAGTGTGTTTTGAAGATCTTTGCAATGTAATAGAGAGCCCTGCCTTGTAACACAAATAAAGACAAAATAATAATTGGAAATTGTTTGTATTGTGATTGTGAAAACCAGTAATCAACTGAAACTTATTTTTATTATTTGCAACAATTTCATTAAGAACTAAATGAAACAAGAAATCAGTAAAAGAATTCCAGGGTAGCAGAAATTTTTTGGAAGTAAGTGAATGCACAGATATCAATACAGATTTCATCTACGATATTTTCTTGCCAAGGCTACTTAGAATTAATTATTTCCAGGTTTCGTTTGACTCCCACAATTAAATTACCAACAAGAACATACTGTCAATCCAAAAAATTTCAAGACTGGTGAATAAAAAATTGAGAAGAATTAAGATGGTGGTTTAATACTTCAGGTGTTCTACACTGTTTCCCCCATTTGAGAGCAATGCACAGAAAAATCACACGAGGGCGTGCTGAGAAGTAATGCCTCCAAAAATTTTAATGTGAAAACTCTTCATGCATTTTAAATAGAACAAACTTTGTAAAGATTCTACATCGCTATTCTTCATGTTTACAATGTATTTATTTTTCAACACAGACACCCTGGTGACAAACACATTTCTCCAACAAGAGACCACTTTGTTGATATCATCACTGTAAAATGTTTGACTTTGTAGACAGAGCCACAACCTACTCCTGCCTGCATAACCATTCACCACTATCAGAGTGAAATCCTCACCACTATCAGAGTGAAATCCTCAAAGGTGTTCTTTAAGTTCTGGTAACAGATGAAAATTGGATGGGGCCACATCAGGATGGTATGGAGGATGACTGGTGGTGGTGAACCCAAGGCGTTTGATTGTTGCAATGCTTGTGTGGGGTTAGGATTGTCATGCTGAAGGAAACAGTGCTCCAGAGGTAAACAAACTCTTTGAATTCGGAACTCTTATTACCGGTATGCTGTCTCTTACTCACCGATATAGTTACGTTACACACCACAATTTGCAAATATACAGACACGAAAAATAATGATGCAGAATGTTAATAACATTTTTTTAATTTAAAATGCTTTAAGAGTCTCCAGAAAAATAAATTATATTTTCCTCCTGCCACTGCTTGGTGAGTAGATTTTTCATCTATCCAATTACACTATATTTACAAATATGAGACATAGTGATCTATGGGAATATATCGGATGAAACTCACTGTGTGAAGTTCTTGGGTGTCAAGATGGATAATAAACTGCAGTGGCATCAGTATGCGACCAAGTTAACTAAAAAATCAATTCTGCCAGCTTTGCACTCACTTCTCTCTCTCTCTCTCTCTCTCTCTCTCTCTCTCTCTCTCTCTCTCTCCCCCCCCCCCCCCCCCCCCCTCCCTGTGTTGAACTGCAGACAAGATTGCTAGTGTATTTTCACTCAATTCTGTTCCGTGGCACAATCTTCTGGAGCATTACAGCTAAGGTGAAAAATGTGTTTATTCTACAGAAGTGTGCAGTAAGAATATTGTGTAACATACATACCTGACAATCTTGCAAAAGCCATTTCAGGGACTTAGGGGTTCTCCCTCTTACATTGCAATACAAATACCCGTAACGGTATTTGTGGTTAATAACAAGACTAATTTTAGGATGAGCTCAGCAATTCACAACCGTAACACCAGAAGTAGAGGTAATTTCAATTTTGACTATGCATCCTTTTACAGGATTCAGAATGGAGCTTTATCTTCTGGTGTGAAAGTCAGTAACAGGTTTCCAATGAACATCAGACAGGAAAATGAAAATCCTCACATATATACATGCAAAGTAAAAGAATAGTCATGATGACATGAAACCTAAAAGAATGACACAGCCACCGGACTTAACAAGTCAGAAATATAGCATCTACTCTCCAAATTGCAGGCTACATGAACCAGAGGTGATGGTGTTGTGTATCCGAGGAAATTGCCAGATATTGGGCCCATAATGACAATGATGAATGCAATTTAGAGATGTTCATTCTCCTCAACATCTCACTACAAAGATAGGTCAACTATGATGCTATACTCAGAACAGTGCCTCATCTGAAAAGATGAAGTTATGTCACTCCAGTGTACAGTGTTATCATTACCATTACCAGTGTGCATCTTCCCACTGCCACAGCGAAGAAAACTGCTATAATGGCTACCATGATGATTTTATGTTATGTTATGTTATGTTAACAGGAGACCTAGAAATGATGGAGAGGCTCCTATGTGATCATTCCATTTCATATCCCTACAAACTGTTACACCCACATTGTTATGTGATTTGGTTGATTCCAATAGAAACTCACTGGTATTACAGACATAGGATACTACATTTTTCGTTCTGTGAAGTGCAAAATTTTACATTTCTGAACATTTAGAGCAAGTTGCCAATCTCTGCTCCATGTTGAAATCTGATTAAAATCTGACTGAATATTTATGTAGCTTCTCTCAGATAGTACTTCATTACAGCATCTGCAAAAAGCCTGATTTTACTGTTAATAATGTCTGCAAGGTCATTAATATACAACACGAACAGCCCACATTGTAGCAATGTAAAGGGACACCTTCCTCTAACATTACCTTTATTCGACAGAAGTAATTGATACCAAAAATATTTTCAAATGTTGTATAGATTAATATTATCTATGCTGTTTAACTAAAAGAATTTCATATATGATGTATTATATTTCAGGCTGAAATGTATAAAAAGAAGTTATTTTATTACTTTATTAAAATTGATTTGTAGTAACTCTGTACATACAGTTAAAACTACTTTTCTTTTAGATATATTTGAAATTACAAAATATCTGGTATACTTAAAATTCCTATTATTAATGGCACTATCTGAAAATATTTATTAAATTTATTTCTGGATTCATTTATAGAAGAATGATATAACTTGGTGACGATTCTTCTTTTCTCAAGAACATTTGTAAACTATTTTTGTTTTATAAACTCTTTGGAATATTGTTAGTACTGCAGAATGAGTTAGTGGTGGGTATTCCTCTGATGGAATCAGACGTTTTTAATTTTGGCAATAACAATGTAATTTTTGGTTTTATGGAAGTGGAAATTGTAAAGACAGCATGATATAGAAAAATGTGATAGAATTAAGGAAGGGGGGAAAAAAAGTACAAAAACAGAAATTGCTCAGCAGACTTACTTAATAGTTATCATTTCATTTGGAACCTACAAAGTCAAAAAGTTTCAGCCTCAAGAATCTACCCCTAGATGTGACGGACTGGGGCAAACTATGAGAAAAGAAGATACATAAAAATGTTTATTTTTAAATCTTACTCCTCTCGAAACTTATGAAACGAGCCAATAATTTAGAAGAGTGAAAATCAACTGGTGATGTGAGGGAGGGTAAGATTACAGCATCTTATATCATGCTGTCAGTGCTGACAACTTCAATATGCTTTGCATTAAAAAAGCAGATCACCCTTCTATCCCAGTAATCAATACCACATTGTGTAAGAACTATAAACATTTTCTTTCATTTAACATTACCAACAGATTTCTTCCAACATGTTATTTCTATAATATGGAAAGAACAGATTTCCACTCACCACATAGAAGAGACATCGAGTTACGGTCAGGCACAATGAAAAGAAGAGTCTTGGAAAAAGTAGAAAACACATTCACACAAGCACAATTCACACTTACATGGCCACCATATTCTCCGGGCACTAAGAATGAATATGACAGTGCCCACGTTTATGAGTTGTGCTTGAGTGAATATGTGCGTTTTTCATACTTCTGAAGAAGGATTTTGTCCGAAAGTTGAAATATTTCTAGGAAGGATTTCATTGTGCCTATATGCGACTCATCACCTCATTTATGGGGTAAATAGCGATATATCCTTTCATATTGTTGTTATTCCATCCTGGACTTTCCAGTTTTTGAATATGCTATTTCTGCTGCATACAAAACTTGAAGCTCAGGAATGACTACTGTTGATTACAGTGGGACAAACGCAAAGGAACACTTTGGACATTTTTTCATGGAGTTAAGTGATTCATGAGGATTTCACAACGCTGTCGTAGGTTTCCCTCAGACTACTTAAAGGTAAGAAGAGAAAACAAAGAATCATTATAGAATCTACAAAACCTGCCAAATAAGTATCTATCTACTGATAAAAAGAACAAAATCATACCTAAGGACACATGCTGGAAACAGTTTCCCTTGCATTGTCAACTGTACTGGGGGTAAGTGTAGGTAGATGTTGAGGATGACGTTTTGTTGGTGGAGTGAAATCCTCTCTGTCTATTTACACATTTATATTTGCAAAAGGACTATCTACTTTGGCAGATTTTGTAGATACATTTATTAGAATAAGATTTATAGCTTTTTACACAAATTTAAAAAAAAAAATTTTAATTTTTAGCATTTGTTATGAGGGTATGGCAGATGGTGAAGAGTAGAGAGCATTAAACAAGGAAATTATTGATAGGGTTTGTAATTAACTATACTATAGCAATGTAGAAAACACATTTGCTGTTGCTAATATGGACAACCATCAGCTATATAAGGGAATTATGACAATTAAGATTAGTGCTGGACTGGGATCTTGGATTTCCTTCTTTATATGAGTGGTTGCCTTAACTGCTTCAGTTATTCAAGCATGACTTACGATCAGACCCAAACTACCATACATTATTGCTCCTGTATCACAACCTGTACTTGTACGCACATTACGTAATTCCCGTTTGAAATAGGACATTTTAACTGAAAATTGCTGCTCAGTATAAGCAGATAAAATTATATTGTAGTAAATGTATGTCTGAAACAATATTGTTCTGCAATATAAACAAGGAGGAAGAACAATTAGTTCCCTTTCCATTCATTAGTAAAAATGAATATCAGATACATGTTTACATGTAGGTTGTGTCGTATTGGTCATGATGCACAGTTGTTACGACACAATTTCCCCAGAGTATGTTGGATGGAGAATACAGGTGCAGCAATTGGACTGGAAGAGAAATTACAGTACACTTCACACAGTCATTTTTTCAGATGTGCCCCCTGTGTTCCCTTTTCTAATGACAGTGTAGTAATCCATTTCTAGACATTCTCCAAGTGGTATTGTTATACCAAAGTGGATCTTCATAATCTTTTATTATCTTTGAACAATATTCTTGAACCTCCAGCTGTGAAAAGTGGTTAAAAACCCACGAGCTTTCAGACAAATGCTCCTTGGACATAGTCACGCGGACTGTCATAAGTTTGCTACTATTGTCCTTACATAGCCATGCTATTTCCTAGATAACTATGTAGTGACACTGTTACCACATAAGGTAATGTTTCGATTACAAGACCACCATGCCTGCTTCAAGCTTCCAATGGCTGTGTCTCCAGTTATACTCAGCTGCAGATCACCATCTTTACAGAAGATGTCAGCAATTTTTATCTCACTCACTCCTTTTATAATGCTATCTTAGAAACTGTTTGTCCATTTAATAATAAATATCTTGTCAAATGCAATTCGGTATCCATTTTCCACAGCATCTACATCTACATCTATACTCTGCAAACCACTGAAGTGTGTGGCAGAGGGTACATCCCACTGCAACAGTTTCTGTTCCATTCATGTATGGAGTGTGGGAACAATGACTGCTTAAATGCATCCATGCATGTTGTAATTAATCTAATCTTGTCCTCATGATCCTTACAGAACAGATATGTACGTGGTTGTAGTATATTCCTAGAATCATCATTTAAAGATGGTTCCTTGAACTATTCTACCACTGATATCTCACAATGCAATAGATAAAAGCACTGTTCAATAATGCACACAGTCTGTTCAACAGAGAACTGTCCACATCCACATGGTATTTTGTATGTCTCTAGCATTCTGAGACATGACTCATATGAGTTATTGAATTTTTACTGAAGGCCTGGGGAATGAGTCAGTTTTGGACCTTTTGAGGAGCTGGCTAATCTTTCATGTTACAGAGCCACAGAATGGCAATTATGCAAGTTTGTCCTTCTCAGGGCCCTTCTGCTTATGTACTCTCAGTGAAGTTGCTAGTGAAATTTGTTGAATGTTGTCTCAGTTCTTCAGGTAAGTTTTCAGCACTTATAATGGTTTCTGCTTGATGCATGAAGGTCCTCAGAATGGAATATTTCTGTGCTTGGAAGAGAGGGGGATGGGGGGATAGCTGGTAGTATGTAGATACCAATCTATGTGGCCAAGACATCCATTGTTTTTTGACAGAAAGAATGTTGAGGAACTTGATTCATATTTATCTAGACTGCGGTCCATGCTTTTGAGCTTAAACCACAGTTATTCTAGTGAGCAGAACATAATGGAGATACAATCACTTTAGCAGCTCATGCAAGGTCACTTTATAAACCACCTAAGCTTTCTACTGTCCTTGTAAAACCACGACATTCCTGGGCCATTATTCCTACCACAAAATTCCTATCCCTACAAATGTCCCCACTAGGAAACCTGTTCCACGCATCCAACCACTACAGACAGCTCTCTCCAGCACCAGCCCTGGTAAATCCCACAACATCAAAGACAGGGCAACATTTGAAACAACACATGTTGTTTACCAACTAATGCGTCGACCACAAAGCGTTTTGTGTAGGAATGACCACCACTAAGCCAGCAACATTTGAAACCACACGTTATTTACCAACTGACATGTCCACGACATAGCTTTTTAGGTAGGAATGGCTATAACCAAACCAGCTGAGTGCGTGAATGAACACAGATGAACTTTCTACCTTAGGGATGCCCTTACCTAGTTGCTGAGTGTGCTCTACAGCATGACTAAAGGACTACACTCTTTGGGCCACTTTGTAACACCCCCGATACTAGAGATGGGAATTTATCGTTCAACACATTCTTGTGTCCCATCATCATTGTGGTTCTAACCTCCATTAACAAACCACATTCCCCAATTATTTCTCTATATTTTTTCAATGATGACATTCCCTAAATTATTGGATCATTTTTCCCCCTCTCCCTCTTTCCCCATTTTTATTTCTCGTTTTCCACTCTCCATTTTCATTATCCCCGGTCTCCTTTCATGGTTTAAAAATTCTTCATGACACTACTTATTATTCATCAAATTTCTCTTCCTCTCAGTCCAATGTGTTTTTATTTCTTGTTCCATCCACACATCATCTCTGAATTGAAACTGGCACTATTTTTACCAATGCTATATCTTTGGAATTGTACTGCCCCTTCATCTTTCTCTCTCTCCATCATAACAACAGGCGAGTCCCACACATCCTGGGGTTTGAGTGACCTCTCCCTCTCTCTCAAGCTAATCCTCTTTCCTCCCTAAAGAAGACATTAACAGTTCCAAATGATGGGAACAGTGTTTTCTGTTTTTAAAAGTGTGCATTCGTAGTACAGAAGTTTTCATCTGTTGAAGGTACATTCTAGCCAGTTATTTTGTCACCCTGTTGCAGGGAATGAGTGAATATTATTTAAAAGAGTATTGCAATCGGTACGTGTAAATGTTCTGCTCGAAGGGTTGCAGATTGTCTTTCATCTTTACGCGAATCTAGAAGAGCTGATCAACAACCTAGAACTGCTATGAGGTAAGGCCAGTATTACACTATCAAATTTCTTTGTCAAAGACATTTGATGGTGTAATAGGGAACTTTGTCAAATGTCGTCCAATATTTGATCAAATCTAGGGCCTTGCTTAGATTTGATCAAAGGAGTCACTTGTCTTCTGTTTATCACAATGTGACATGTTACCACATGGAGCACTAGCATTGCTGCATTCTGTCATCTGTAGTGTTTTTATAAACATTGCCGGTAAATACAATTGGTGTTTGCCGACAACTACAAAATTATTAGAGATGTATGAAGCTGATGAGGCACTTTACAACGTGAGACACGCTGAATACAAAAATAGATTACGAAGATTGGAGACCTGACCTGACCTAACCTAACCCAACCCAACCCTCTCCTGTAGCAAGAATCTGAGTGTTACAGTCAGCCTGCCTTCTGCAGATGTAGCAGTTCTTAAGTGAATATTGTGCTTTGTGATATGAGGATACACGTCATTGAGCACATACAGAAATGTATTCTCATCCATTCTTAAGTAATTGATGTACGACTTGACATCCTCCACTATAAGCTTACGTAACAAGTTTTGTTTAATGCTTTTATCGTGTCATCGTAAAACCCACAGCTTCACCCAGGTATGTTTCCTTTTTTCCACCCGCTTCTCTTCCGCACGTGCACACAGTGCAATTGTGGTACACGCAACTGCTGCGGTTAACAACAAGTTGCTGTTGTCAGCCAACTTGAACTTTGACGAAAAATATGATGACAGTGTAATACCCCTTCTAGCGCTACGTCAAAGATCTTTGTCAAATATATTTGACGGAATATTTGATCACATCTTTGATCAAATCTTTGACAAAGAAATTTGATAGTGTAATACCGGCCTAAGGTGAATTTGAAGCTAGCTGAATGCTAGTGGGCACAGGACTCAAGGAGCACCATGACCAGCCCATGTAGTTGAACATTTCCAGGAAGCCAGGTGCAGAGACAATGAGGATGTCATCAGAAAAGGGGAAATCCGAGAACTGGGAATTTGGATGGCTGATGGCTCACATTGCCTTTGTGCAGAACACGCTTCAGGAGATGGCGGAGTGTCAGACACTATTAAAGATAGCCAAGTTACAGCCCTCTGAGGTTTGACAGTAACTCAAATAAAATATTAAAGCAAATCTGAATACATCTGCAATCTCACATAAAACGTGGTGCATCCAATGACACAACAATATTTCAATAACTTTAAAAATACAGAACTTAATATTTCACAGTGAATAAACATTTATACAATGTTCATATCATTTGAACAAACAGAATCTCAGATGACAGCACTACACTATAGCTATCATAGCTGAAAGCTACAGATACATATCTATTTTATTTACTGATTTACTATGTCTTTTATACCTGTTTCATTGTGCAAATGTTTGTTAGAACTTTTGTTAGAACATCATATCTGAGCACTTACACAGCAAATGAATACATCCACCTCATTTTTCCCAAACTTGCATTTTTGTTTAATGAATAGGTTTCTATTTTCCCAGCAATTTCATTTAAATGTTGATTGCAAATTCTATTAAAGAAGTGTGCTAATTTAAAAGTGGTCAACAGTATGTTTTAACAGACACCACATCTCTAAAAGAATGCCAAAAGACTCTTCTGACAAGCAGGCCTAAATAACTTTTTAAACTGTATTTAATGACAATTTTTTATCAATTAATTTGAGCGCACTTGCCCAAGAATGCTAGCTTATTTATTAATGAATCAACTATTACTTATATTTATTGTAAAGGGTCCGAAGGTAACTGAATGATCATAACATTTCTTTTATTTGAATATCGTTATAATATATTAGTTTCGAGCAAGAAAGTGATCAATTGAGTCAAATCATGTCTGTAGAGCTTGAGAACAATGTATTTTTGGTGGGGATGGTCTTCAGCTAATGAGAGTTGGACAATGGTAGAACACTGCTGGAGCCACGTGGAGACAGACTTTTCAATTGAAGAGCTCAAAGGCACAATTCTGGACACTTTATGTCGAGATCTCCAAGAAGGCAGGCCTGCCTGTGATAATGAGTGGTATTAAACCATGGAGATGTTTGATTCTTGGTGGTGAATGGCCACTACCATACAATTTTTGAAGTGACTTTAGATTTCGACAGTTCTGAATTGCTCCAGAGTTGGACACTCTAACTTTTGCTGCTTGATGTACAGAACTGAGAATCAACAGAGTATGAGTTACTGTTTTTTGTATCATTTGTGAATAATCATGTTGAACTCTGCACTATTTTGAGTTGGTGAATTGTTGTGACTCGCCGATCTTTCAAAGTGCCACTGCGCAGTTACGCGCATCCTCTACATGTGGCGCTGTCTGCCAGCCATGCAGCAGCAGTGCCACCTAAGCGGCCAGCCAGCCAGTGGCCGCTAGACTTGGACTCAGTTATGATTTGACTGTTAAAGTGTACACACATCTTACTCTGTTTACTTGATCTGTGACATTCATATATTGCGTCTTCCTTGAAATAAATTTGTTCAACTTGAAATAATAACAATTGGCGACGAGGTAGTGATTTTTCTTTTCCATCGTTGAGCCACATGTTTCCATGGCTACTTTAGAGCAACTATTGCCAGGTCTCATAGAACAGCAAATGCTTCTCACAAATGCGATTCGTGATTTCGTCGCAGCATCAAATGCGGGGCGTCTCTCGTCGTTGTCTCTACCTACTTTTCCTCCTTACGACGAGACGGCGGAAGACTGGTCTGATTACGAAAAACGTCTTCGACAGCACTTCTTGGCATTTCATGTCACGGACGAACAAACATGTAAGTCTCTGTTCCTTTCATGGATTTCACCCCAAATGTATCGGTTGTTGTCGCAATTGGCTCCTTTGAAAGATCCTGCGTCTTTGTCCTTTGCTGAAATGTGCTCCCTTCTGTCCGTCTATTTTCAAAAGCAAACGCATGTGGTAGCCTCTCGTGTTGCCTTTTATTGTTGTCAAAAACAATCAAATCAATCCTATTGCGCTTGGGCTGCTGAACTTCACGGCCTCAGTCGAAAGTGTCAATTTGTTACTGAAGTTCACAAAGAATCCTACGCAGATTCCATGGTACGGGATGCTATTATCTGATCAGCACCCAACAAAGAAGTTAGGCAACGTGCCCATCAGTTGGCAAATCCGACTCTAGATGAAGTCCTATCCATCGCTCAGTCTTTTGAAATTTCTCACGCTGCTGGAGCGCAAATAGAGGCATGAAGCGACGTCAGGGAAATACAACCTCTGTGCGATGTTGACAAAGCGTGTGGTGTGTCCCCACCTGTCGACGTGGCCGCAGTATGCTCCCAAGCGCAGCCTTGGCCTAACTGTAAAAAACCTCTCAGAAACTGCAGAAAAACCCCCGGCAACTTCCTTTCTGTCCGCAGGTTTTACGAAACATTCACGAGAAGATTGTCCACAATGTTGGGCCTTGTGCAAAAAAAAAAAAAAAAAAAGGTCATGTGTCATCCGTTTGCAAATCCAACCGCATACATGATGTTCATGAACATGACGCTGATTCTGATTCTGTGTTGTCTGCTAATTGTACTTCTTCCCTTTCAGGGAAGTTATTCCTCACTGTCTGAATACTTGGTCGAGATGTTCGCATGCAGGTGGATACTGGTTCTGCTGCCACTATCATCAATTCTCAGACGTATCACCAGTTGGGTTCTCCGTTCCTGTCACCTGTCACTAGGCAATTACGGACTTAACAATAAACAGAAGATTTCTCTCTTGGGACAATTTGATGCTGAGATATCTTACAAATCTGTCATTCACACTGTTCCCATATTTGTGGTCGACCATAGTAACGTGGAGAATCTTTTTGGTTTCAATGCCTTTCGCGTTTTTTGGGTTCTCCATAGATGACTCTGTCAATATCATATCTGATGCTATTCCTTATGCTCAATTGGATTCCTTGTCGACGACATTTGCATCCCTTTTTTGTCCTGGGTTAGGCCGTGCAAACGACTTTGAAGCTCGTATCACGCTCAAACCCACTGCTCGGCCTAAGTTTTTTTGGGCTCGGCCCATTCCTGTGGCCCTTCGTGATCAGGTCAAACGGGAGCTGGATTGTCTCACTGCTTCAGGGGTCTTGCTTCCTGTTACTTCCAGTGAGTGGTCCTCTCCTGTCGTCGTTGCTAAGCCAAATGGTGATATTCGTCTCTGTGGCGATTTCAAAGCCACTGTAAATGCTCAATGCCTCATCGACACTTACCCTATGCCCCGTCCTGAAGAACTGTTCACTAAACTTGCTTGACGCCAGTATTTTTCTAAAATTGACTTGTCAGAAGCTTATCATCAACTTCGTCTCAACGCTGCTTCCCGGCAGTTTCTGGTCCTTAACACGCCTTTCGGCCTCTATCAATACCAACGATTGCCATTCGGGGTTGCCAGCGCTCCTGCTCTCTTTCAGCAATTCTTGGAACAATTATTGCTCGCTGTCCCTGGGTGTATAGATTACCAGGACAACATTGTTGTCACTGGCTCCACCACTGACGAACATCTTCAAAATCTCCGCACACTTTTTCATGTCTTACAGACTGCCGGTCTTAAGTGTAATCTTCAGAAATCAAAATTTTTTCCAGGCATCTATCACGTACTTGGGATTTCAACTCTCTCGGGATGGTATTCGTCCACTTCAGCAAACTGTCGCTGCGATTGATGCCCTTCCTCGCCCTACATCTGGTAAGGAACTGCAGGCCTTCTTGGGGAAAATAGCATACTATCACAAGTTTTTACCGTCTGCTGCTTCGGTGGCTCAGCCGTTGCATCGCCTGTTGCATAAAAACGTGCCTTTTCACTGATCCGCATCATGCGATGCGGCTTTCCAGAAATTGAAGACTATGCTGAAACAGGCCCCGTGCCTGGCCACTTATCGATCTGGCCAACATCTTGTTCTTGCTACGGACGCCTCTCAATATAGGGTCGGTGCAGTCCTTGCGCACAGTTTTTCTGATGGTTCTGAACAACCCATTGCTTATGCCTCCAAAACGCTCACGGATGCCCAACAAAAGTACTCTCAAATTGAAAAAGGAGCTCTGACCATTATTTATGCTCTTCATAAGTTTGGTGTTTTTCTCTATGGATACAAATTTCATCTTGTTACGGATCACAAACCACTTGTTTCAGTGTTTCATCCTTCAACGTCACTTCCCGACAAGGCTGCACACTGCCTCCAGCGTTGGGCTCTTTACTTGTCTCGTTTCAATTATGAGATTCATTTCCGGCCGACAGCTCAACATGCGAATGCTGATGCACTGTCTCGCATTCCCATGGGTCCTGATCTGGCATTCAATAGGGACAAACTTTTGTGTTTCCAACAGGATGTTGCCGAGCAGCGGGTTGTGGACAGGTTCCCCATCACCAGGGACCGGCTGGTGGCTGCTACAGGTTCTGACCCTACCCTCTCCTGGGTTCTATGCTGTATTCAGAAGGGTTGGCCAGATCGTCCGTTCGCTAAGACTTCTGATCCGTTGCGGAACTACTATGCTTTGCGTTACCGCCTCATGGCTAGGGCTGGTGTTATCCTCCTTTCCACCGACAATGCTTCACCGCATGTTGTGGTACCTGCGTCTCTGCATGCTTCGGTCTTGTGCCTCCTTCACCAAGGGCACTGGGGTGTGTCTCACACAAAATCTCTGGTGTGCTGTCATGTGTACTGGCCCGGCATCAACTCTGAAACCGCACACATGGTCGCTACCTGTGGCCCTTGTGCATCACAGGCCACCGCCCCGAAGTCATCTTTGTAACCGTGGCCTTCGCCTGAGAAGCCCTGGGAGCGTATTCATGCTGACTTCGCAGGACCTTTTTTAGGTACTTATTGGCTTCTCGTTATTGACACCGACTCTAACTTTCCTTTCATTGTCCGTTGCATGTCGCCTACCACCGCGGCAACCACCAATGCTCTAGCTCGAATTTTGTATTTGGAAGGCCTTCCCTCTACTCTTGTTACTGATAATGGTCCGCAATTTGCCTCTTCCGATTTTGCGGATTTTTGGGCCCGTCACGGCGTCATGCATGTCATGGCCCCTCCGTTTCATCCACAGTCAAACGGTGAGGCTGAACAATTGGTCCGCACATTTAAGGCTCAAATGAGGAAACTCCTGACTTCTTCTGCTGATGATGTGCTTCTCCAATTTCTGGCTTCTTACCGTTTCACCCCCATGGGCGACCACAGCCCGGCTGACCTGTGGCCGACAGCCCCGCACACTACTTCATCTTCTGCGACCTTCCACCTCATGGCCGCGGGTGCCTTCGCTTGGCCGGTTCACCGCCGAAACGCCTGTATGAAATCCAGATGGACACGGGTGTTGTAGTGTGTCATTCGGACATGACCAGCTTCGGCCTCGTGTGCCGGCAACGCCTGTTCCGGATGCCACTACAACATCTTCGGCTCTACCTGACGCTCGGGATACTGGAATCTCTCATTACTCACAACGCAGTACTCTCACCATCATATCGGTGCCAGCACAAGAACTGACGCCACCAGGAGATGTGCCCATGCAGGAACCAGATGACAATCATCTGTCGGAGCAACTCTACTCGCCTCCTCCTCCTACGGACACGGACACATCGCCCGTGTATCCTGTTATAACAACCGGACTTGCCGCAACGGGCAGATTGGTGCACGGGGCCCCAGCAGATTCGACCCCCATGTCTCCTGTCATCTCGACCCATTATCATCGAGCACACTTCCGTCCGTACGAAAAGCCTCCTCCTCGAGACTTTACGGCCAGTCAAACAACACCTATGGACGTTAGCAATCTACAGGCCACCTCCATCAAGACCTGTGCAAAAGATTCGAAAGGGGGAAAAGTGTTGTGACTCGCCGATCTTTTAAAGTGCCGCCACACAGTTACGCGCGTCCTCTACATGCGGCGCTGTCTGCCAGCCATGCAGCAGCAGCGCCACCTAAGCGGCCAGCCAGCCAGCGGCCGCTAGGCTTGGACTCAGTTATGATTTGACTGTTAAAGTGTACACACATCTTACTCTGTTTACTTGATCTGTGACTTTCACGTATTGCGTCTTCCTTGAAATATATTTGTTAAACTTGAAGTTATAACATGAATATTTTGTGTTTTGAGATTATGAAAAGGACTTAGTTTTGCAAGTCTTTGATGACTTTTTAGTTTGGCGATTTTGCTACCATTCTCATATTGCTCTCAACATAACTTTACTGCATTAGGTAAGGGTATTTTCTATCCAAATTTTAACTGGATATTGTAGGACCACTGCCCTTTTATTTGAGATGTCTTTTCTTGACTATACATTATTCAATGTAATTCTCTGTTGTCTTTATCAATTACAGATGTTAGAGTAGAACACATGTTATTAAATTATTCATTTATCTTTTATTTTATATTTCTATGTATTTTATTAAGTCGCAATTCTAGCCAATGGAAACACTACTTGACTGCAGGATCACAGCTACATGTTAATTTCCAGCAAATTAGCTGTGGAGCTAGAAAGTAGATATATGCAGCTCGACTCCATGGCTACATCAAGCTATTCTTTTTAAACAGAGCCATGCACAGCCCCAGCACCATAAGTACAAGCAATATCAGGCAAAGTCGTAACAGGTTTACTCATATGGGATGTTGTTTAGAAGAGCAACTACTCAGCAGTAACTGTCAGGTAATGTCACAGTCTGAATGTATCGTTCAAAGAAGCTTCTTCTAAAGTAATTGAGAAGGCAAATAGAAGGGAAGAGACTAGAAAAATCAAAATAACACTCTATAAACACTATCTCCTGACCTTCAGCATAACATAACTTTTTTCTATTTATGTCTCTGTTTCATTGCTCTATAACATTGCTTATTGTGACTATTCTTTCTGTGGCTCTTTGGATGTTCTCGCCATAGGTGAATGACTCAAGCTACAACAATATTTTTCTGCAAGGCATATCTTGATTCTGATATTACTAACAAGAACATGAATTTCATTTAACTTAAATGATCTGGAGCTTTCATTTATATCTGATTTTATTTTAACCACGTGCTGTACACGAAACTGCCAAACAGAACATCTCCCACAAAATATCAGAAACAAATTATTCATAATAACTTACTTTCCTCAAGTAGAACATCTGTCCTGAATAAGTTGTAAGGATAGTAATTTCACTTTCTTCATATCCTTGAAGCAAAAGGTATCTGCAAAGAGCTATCAGGAATTCAGCTTCAAATAAATTTCGACGGCTGACAGTTTCAGACACCTGAAATATCATAACAAATAATGACAAAAGATGGTGACACACTGACAATGGTCATTCTATGATATATAAAAACAGTGAAAGATATACAGACAAATTTTCAGTGTAACAAGTACAAATCAGCCTACAACAGGAAACTCTTGTAATTTTCTTCAAAACTTTCTTGAAGCACATATATAAAAAAAATGTAACATACAGTGAAGTCTTTCATGAGTTTTCTTACCTACTGGTCAACCTTCCACATCTTACGGTTGTGGTCCATAAAACTATTTCGTTCCCAACATTTAATCCAGATACATCTTGTGAGGTTCTCCAGTTTCTGCTGAGTATTGGCATTTCAGCACAACCATGAGCACCAATGAAGATGTCCAATGCAAGGGAATATTGGAAAATATGTCAGGAACAAAAAAGGATCATGGACCACAAACATACAACCTAAAAGGTCCACCAGCACCTAAAATTGTAGCACTCTGACCCCCTGCCCAAATCCTCACCCCCCTTTAAAAAAAAAAATACACAGAAGGATATGGCAGAAGCAGTAACGGAACTAGTATGGCTACTTGACTAATGAGTCAACCACGAAAAGTTAACAGGAGAGAAGAAAATGGATGGTAATTACTGATTATTGCTACTGAATATAAAACACAGTCAACATCTATATTGGATATGTGCACAGACAAAGTAATGTAGCTGTGCAAACACACTGTTAACAGATGGATGTCAAGCAGGCGTTAACACAGGCTATACTGTATTGGTAGCACTATTGCTGACAAAGTTATGCTTTCAGCTGCCACCTTGGACACACTAACAAAGCAGAAAGTTATGTTTTTATATTTTTCTGTGTTTCTTCATAGTTTAATTCTTAAATTCCTTGCGTATTTTTGTATTTAAAAGGTGTAATTTTGTGTTTACCCTCACTTCAGGGTGAGTGGCAGGTGGTAACAAGTTTGCATCACTCGAGACAGTCATTGTGGGGGCTGGCCCTCTGTCCTTGCTCTTACACTCTGTGAGTGGACAGGTGCGTGCTCCTTCAGCAGGGCCTGAGAAGGCACATGGGGGGAGGAATTAGCTAGTTTTTGGGAGCTCCAATGTTAGGTGCATTAAGGAGGTCCTTAAGCAAATAGTGTCCAGGGCTGGGAAAAATCAAATGTGCAGTCATTATGCCTGCCATGGGGCTTTACCAGAGATGTGAAGGGGGCTCTGCCTGCAGCTACTGAATGTATAGGGTCCAGTCTTCTGCAAGTTGTGGCTCACCTCAGCTCCACTGACATCTGTCACTAGGGTTCTGCAGCCTCAGTTCATATAAGCAGCTGTTGCAAATGGTGAAGATTGCTGGCCTTGCACACATGGTACAAGCACAGCTAACAATTTGAAGCATGCAGAATTGACTGGGGTCCTTTGGTTTGGAGCTGAGTGGAGGGTCTCATCCCAAGGCTTCACTGATTCTGTGACAGCTGTGGCTGCAGATTTCTGGGCTTACATTACGGGGTAGGACAGAGGTGCACTACACAAAGTAGCTACTCAGGTAGTAGAGTACTTGTGGAGTGCATATGGTCTTCTCTGAAGAATGTTCACCAGCCAATGCAGAGAGCAAAATCGTATTACGTGCAAAGTAAAGAAACTTCGACCGTCAAAATTTAAACAGTAAATCATTTAAGTAATCGTGACAAATTTCCTGAATTTACTGCACTACAGTAAAGTTGTAGCACTCAAATTAATCTCAGAACCAAGAGCTGGATAAAACCTGGAGTACAAAGCTCTGAAATATTTATCGAGGCATTGAAAAGATGGGGGGGGGGGGATGTTCATAGCAGTCTACACACAAATATTGTCTCTACTGGGAACTTATCTGGACGCATGTCAGAAGTCTAGATAAACTCAAGTTAATTTTCTTATGTTTTTACTGGCCACCCAACTTCATCATATTGTCTTTTGAATCATTCAAAGAAAGTATATGCTCACTAGCTTGGAAATCCCCAGATCATGAAATATTAGTTGGAGGTGACTTTAATTTACTGAGTATAGATGGGTACATCTCTGGGTTCACTGCACGTGGTATGGAGAACCAGCCCTGAAAGTGCTTTCTTACACAATTTCGGAATATTATTTTAAGCAGCTAGTCTGACAGCCCACCTACAATGAAAATATTTTACACCTTGCAGGTACAAACACGGCTGACATTATCGATGGTGTCAGCATAGAGACAGATCACAATGCATTCATATTGGCAATGGCTAATAAAGTTAGTAAATTATTCAAGAGATCTAGGAGATTATTTTTGCTAGAAGAGCAGATAACCAGTTATTAGCATCATACTTAGACAATGAATGGACATTTAATTCCAGTGTGATGAAGATAGAGGAATTATGGGTGGAGTTTAAAGGTACTGAAGTTGCTGTCTGAAGAATTATGAGCCAAGTAAGTGGATGGATGGAGAAGACCCACCTCACTCAGTTTAAAACAGAATGCAAAAATGATGACAGGTAAAAGTTGCTGGAAATTCACGTGTCTGAAAAAAGATCTATGCATGAAACATACAACTACTATCGTCATACCTGAGCAAAAGATCTTCCTGCGAATCTGACAAAATTTCAGTTATAGGTAAAATCGTTAAGACAGTCAACGGCTTCTATCCAGTCACTCACATTAACCAGTCTGGTGAGGCAATAGAAGACAGCAAAATGAAAGACAAACTTTTAAATTTTATATTTAAGAAATTATTCATGCACAAGGACATGATTGTACAAACATTCCGATGTTTAACCGTCACACAGATTCCCGTATGAAGGAAGCAATAAAAGGCATCCCTGGTTTAGAAAAGCAACTGAAAGAGTTAAAGATAAGTAAGTCACTGGGTCTGGATGGTACCCCAATTCGACATTGGCCCTTTACTTAGCTTGCTTTTATCACAAGTATCTCCCCCAACACAAAGCCCCAAGTGACTGGAAGAAACACCGGTGACATACATAAGAAGGGTTAAAGGAATGGGCCCACAAAATTACACACCAATATCCTCAACACCGGTATGCTGAAGAATTCTCTAACATATCATCAGTTCGAAGTAAGCTCCTGTCCACAAATCAGCACGGATTTAGAAAACATCACTTGCGTGAAACCCAGCTCACCTTTTTCTCACATGATATCCTGCGAACCATGGATGAATTGCAACTGGTAGATTCCATATTCCTTGATTTCCAGAAAGTGTATGACATGTCACCCACAGTAGAATTTTAATGACGATAAGAGCATACGCAAAAGCTTCCCATGTGAGTGGCTCGAAGACTTCTTAAGTAATAAAACCCAGTATGTTGTCCTTGACAGCTAGTGTTCACCAAAGATAAGGGTATTGTCAGAGAAATATGACAGTACCACTCTTAGGTTGATTGGTTGGGTTGGGGAAGGACACCAGACAGCGTGGTCATCGGTCTCATCGGATTAGGGAAGGATTGGGAAGGAAGTCGGCCGTGCCCTTTCAGAGGAACCATCCCGGCATTTGCCTGGAGCGATTTCGGGAAATCACGGAAAACCTAAATCAGGATGGCCGGACGCGGGATTGAGCCGTTGTCCTCCCGAATGCGAGTCCAGTGTCTAACCACTGCGCCATCCCGCTCGGTGTTAGTACCACTCTTAGCCTGGACATCCATTAGGTACATATTCGGCCAACAAACAGGTTGTTTTCACGGTTGTACAACTGCGGCCAACTGATGAAGCTTGTCCATTACAGTTGAGTAACATCCGACATACAGTTGACAACCAGTCAGCCACAAGGCAACTGAACTGAAGACTTACCTGATGAGATGATTCCCACTGTCTGAGTGTAAACCATTGCTAACTACTTTCAACAAGTGTCTTTCCAAGGTTTGACAAGTGATGGAATGTGTTTGGAATAATGGTTAGTGGATGGAGACTGCTACAAAAAAATAGTGAAATTGGTAAGCCTAATAATGCCGACATTATAGTCAAATGTATATGCTGGGTACACAACATCATAAATGACAAGGAGGGGAAAGAAACAGCAGAGCTGTGTTTGGTTGCCAGCTAACACAATCAACAAGAAGAAACACTTCTAAGAGTGAGAACAGGGAAGGAGCACAAATGAAAGTAGTTTCAGTACTTCACAGTATACCAATTACTAGGGCCCGGATTTTAATGACAAGTCATATTTTTTTCTGAACTATAGGGTGAATTTTAGAACAATTTATACACAAATCTAGGCATTTTAGTGCCGAAAAATGTATTTTGATTGTGCATATAAAGTCATATTTCAACAAATTTTAGTAATAGGTCATATTGCAGCTAACTTTTAATGTAATAGGTCACATTTCTGTCAACTTTTGCCAAAAATGCATATACCGTTTTTCTCGTATCTTACAGGACGCACGAATTACCTTCAATGCCCCTCCCACCTAAACCTGTTCTTACACAATGGGGTTCTTGGTTTAATGCTGCTGAGTATTACTGCACCAACTACACCCAAATAAAGACAATCTTCTGTGAGCTTGATAGCGATGAATCAAGTGCTATCAAAATTCTGAAAGAAGTTTTTACAGATACATTGTCTCGAAACTTGGCATACATCAACACCAATTTTTCAGTGATATCAAAAGCCATCAAACAACTGGAAGCTGTTGGCACTCAGCTATGTGAGGCCCTGAATACTGTGCAACATGTACAGAGTGAGCTGGATCGAGCTCGTGGTCATGTTGCTGACAAAGTGAAAACCAAATTGCAAAGTGTTCTCCAACGGAATCCTGGATATTCTACACCGTGCAAAACTAGTTACAGTCTTTCAGGGAATGCCGCAACATTTTAAGGTACTGAAACAAAGCTGAACTCCAGTGACCTGGCTGCCTTCAATTATGCTCCAGTGACGTCTTGTGAAGTGGAGAGGAGACGAGCTTTTCCAGGTGCAAAACTATCCCCGGCGACAACCGTAGATCTTTGACCACGGAAAACCTGAAAATGCATCTTGTGATCCAGTGCAACTTTGCAGATACTGAAGACTGACATATGGTATTAAATAATTTGAAACACTTTAAATACTATGCAGAAATAAAAACATTGTTTTATGTTCCAATATATGATCTTTTCACTGTACTTTGTGTTTAGAAAATAAAGCACTCAGACATTCAAAAAAATAGGTGCAAATTAGCCACAAACCCTACAGAAAGAAAGAAAGAACTATACTTACAATATTTTGAGAAGTGAATTTTGTATTACTTTATGGTGAATAAAAAATTAAATAAACAAACAAGAATGCTTTAAATAAACTTCTATTAATAAACTTCTATTAAGTCATATTTTATTTTTTAAGGTCATATTTATGTACGTTTTAGGTCATAAATGCTTGCATATTTCACTGTTTTTTAGGTAATTACGAGGGCGGTTCAGAAAGTAACCTCCGATTGGTCACAGTGCCGGTTGTGGGGGGAGTAGCGACGCCATCTGTGCGTTCACGCACTCAACAGGTCAGTCGGCATCAAGCCGTGGTCGAGTGAACGTCGTACCTGCGCTAGTTTAGTTTTTGTGGCAGTTTGAAATGTGTGCTGCAATAGAAAACCCCGCCAAATGTGAAGTGCGTGCTGTCATAAGGTTTTTTTACAGCCAAAGGATATTCTGCAGCAGCTATTCATTGTGAGCTTTGTGCCGTGTACGGACCAAGAGTTATGAGTGAAGGAGCTGTCCGTGAATGGGTACGTTTATTTAAAAGTGGACGAGAAAACGTTCATGATGAAGAGAGGAGTGGTAGACCATCATTGGTGACTGACGAACTCGTTCAGACAGTTGATGCAAAAGTTCGTGAAAATCGATGTTTCTCAATGTCGGAGTTGTCTACTGGTTTTCCACAGATTTCTAAGACTCTCTTGTACGAGATAGTGACAGCAAGATTGGGTTACCGTAAGTTCTGTGCATGATGGGTGCCCAAAATTCTTACCGACCACCACAAAACTCAATGAATGGCCTCTGCATTAGACTTTCTGTCACGTTATGAGGACGAAGGAGAACCATTGTTAAACAGAATCGTGACCGGTGACGAAACCTGGATTAAGCACGTGAACCCTGAGACAAAAAAACATTCAAAGATGTGGACACATTCAAATTCGCCTACCAAACCAAGAAAAGCCTCGCAAGATTTTTCTGCCAGAAAACTGATGGCAACGGTGTTTTGGGATGCCAAAGGGGTGTTGTTGGTTGAATTCATGGAACGTGGTACGACCATTAATCAAGACGTGTACTGTGAAACAATAAAAAAGTTACGACGGGCTATACAGAACAAACGCCGTGGTATGCTGATTTCCGGTATCGTTTTTTTGCACGATAACGCCCGTCCTCACTCTGCTCGCAGAACAACGGCCCTTCTTGAGTCCTTCAAGTGGGACGTTATCAACCATCCACCTTACAGCCCAGACCTGGCGCCAAGTGATTATCACCTCTTCATGCATTTGAAGAAATGGCTCGGGTCACAGCGGTTTGATGACGACGAAGAGCTCAAAGATGCGGTCACAGGCTGGCTCCAGGCACAAGCGGGTGATTTTTATGCAGAAGGAATTTCAAAGCTTGTGAAGAGATACGATAAGTGCCTCAATCGCTATGGAGACTATGTAGAAAAATAGTGCAAAGATGTAGTTGTAAGATGTATATATTAAAATATTTTTATTTAACTTGGTGTATTTTTTTTAAATCAACCGGAGGTTACTTTCTGAACGGCCCTCGTAAAATCCGGGCCCTACTAATTACATAGAGTGAACACCTGGTTGAAGGTTTTCTTTCTAACAAATGATTAAACAGACTTACTGAACATACACTGTTCATCACACATCACATATTCAATAATCCTGATCACAAATTATTGTGTTTTTAGCCATGTTATGACTAATGTTTCCACTTGGCTTCCAGACTCATGTCCTCTGCAGCGTTCAACCATAGTTTCCTATGTAAGTAATGGTGGTGACACCTCTTGTTTTGCATATCTCACAGTGACCTGTGCTCAATCAAACTGCGAAGCACACCCAATCACAAGTAACAACAGGTGCTTGCTTGTAACACTATGTCTGACCAGTCCCATTTCACTGGGATCCATCTGACAGCTGGCCATTTACAGGTATATGTGACTAAATTGATGCCCAGTGGATGTTGGACAATGTTGCATGTCTTGGGATTAATCAGCTGTTGAACTAGTCAGACGAATACAGTTCCAGTAGATGCTCAGCCTTATTCTCTCTCTATATATACAAAAGGTCAGACAGGCAGCATGAGCAGCAATCTGCGGCTGTTTGCTGATGATGTTGTGGTTTATGGGAAGATATCGTTGAGTGATAGGAGGAGGATATGAGGTGACTTGGATGAAATTTCTAGTTGGTGTAATGAATGACAGCTTGCTCTACATGTAGAAAAATGCAAGTTAATGCACATGAGTAGGCAAAACCATCCCATAATGTTTGAAAACAGCGTTCAAAGTGTATTGCTTGACACAGCCACGTCAATTAAATATCTAGGTGTAATGCTGCAAAGTAGTATGAAGTGCAATGAGCATGTAAGTATGGTACTTCTGTTGGGGGTTCAGGAATGCATGCCGTTACAATTAGCTCTAACTCAACCGTTGAATATCTTCTAGAGGATTCACTGGATGAATTATTAAATGAATCTCAGGTCCAAATGAGTTGCTTTTCACAGCACCTGATGTGGAAAGTTATTTGTGAATCTATAGCAGAGTTCAAACAATTAATTTACCAAACAGCTCTTTCCATAAAATGTGCACTCTGTGCTTCATAAATTCATTAGAATTCACTGTACACTGCTTGTGACAGCTAAAACGTGCTATAGTTACTTTGTTGTGTGAGGACAGTCTTTTAAATATTTTGAGAACTTCGATGATTTCTGGTACTAGCTGTCATTGTTCTCCTAATACATTCTGTCATTCTTCTATTAATACATTATGTATAGGATTGTATAAAAAGCAACTACAGCATCTTATGGTCCCTGCAGATTACCTACCCTTACTAGCATATCCACAATACTATTTCAGTTAGTTGCGATAGCTATTTTGAAGTTTTAACACTACTGGACTTCCTGAATGGTACAATGCATAAAATAAGGGAAAAGAGAACCGTTCACCTTTAGCAGACTGATGTGTGGTGAATACAAACATGTAACAGAAAATAGAACTCTCTACCTTTTGAGCTCTGGTTCTTCCTCAAGTACAAAATACGCCCATTCACACAAGCCTACACATACATCCTAATGCACACTACTGCAGCCACGGTTTCCCTCTCATGCTTGTGTCTGAGTGAACTGTCCTTCCTTTTTAACCTTCCCCATCCAATTCCTTCCTCCACCTCAGGAAGAAACTATTCTGTCCTTCCTTTTTAACCTTCCCCATCCAATTCCTTCCTCCACCTCAGGAAGAAACTATTAGTTCTGAAAGACAGGTTGAGACACTTCTAATTTTATATCTATCAACAGTACTGTGCAATTCGCTTCCCGAAGACAAGTCCTTGCTGACAATTCTGTCCCAAATTTATTAATATGGGTCTTAAGGCTTAATACTAATTGCTATGAACCACTTGCAGGTCTGTTCGGTTATCAAATGAGCTGAATTTTTTAAGTTAGAGTTCAAAGATTTCAGTTTCTGAACAGTGTTTTAAATTTGTTGGAAGGTCATTTTGTGGCTTAGAAATAATAGTCGGCCTAGTATCGTTCCTTGTGGTACTCTACACATTATGTTCCCACATTCAAAGGTTAGCTTCACGCCTCTGACACTGTCTATTAATCAGACCCACAGCTTTCTGTTATGAAGGTAAGAGTCCGTCCATGGAAGAGGGATGTCATTAATGCCAAAACACTTCAGTCTGCTAAGTAGGCCAAAGGCTTTATCACGGTTACAGAATATAACAATATGTTAATTTCCTTATTTAGTTTTGCTAGCACTGTATTGCTGTACGTGGAGAATCCTTTACAAGAGTGAGAAACTAAGAGGCACAGGTAATAAGCTCTGCTTAGTTAAATGAGTCGGTGTAGTATTCTGTCATAGGGGGGCACTTTCTGAAACACTTTTGAGAAGAATGGAAGGAACTTTCTGTAAGTCAAGATGGTGCTGATAGGAAAGTGTAGTAACATTTTGCTCTTTTCAAAACAGTAAAAAACAAACAGTTTTTTGTGTAGAGAATATGAAAAGCGAGTGATGAAGGGTATTTTGTGTCAAGCGCAGTTACTGGTTGCAAGAAAAGTGCACGAAAGTGAACCTAAAATTCATCAGTGATGATATTCCATGGACATACTACATTTGTTTACGAGTTGAAACAGCTGATCTTGTAAGTACAGTGGACTCAAAAAACGAAATTATAAAGTTGCTGCTAAAGGACACTGAGGCATTAAATATCAAAATAGTGACTATAAAAAAAGAAAAGGATAGATTAATATGGGAAAAACAGGCCTGCACTTGTGAAACGGAAATAAAAGAAGATACCAAAAATGAAATTATAAAGCAGCTACACAAGGACATTGAAGCAATGAAAACTGAATTACTGACTACAAAGAAAGAAAATGATAGATTAACTCAAGAAAAACATTTCTGTGTGTGTGATAGCCATCAAACAGAAACAAGCGAAATCTGAAAAACACCAGCAAAGTATGAAACAAAACCTTCAAAATATACATGGTGTGTGAAATGTGATCAAAAACCCACCCACTGGACTATTTGTAAACATATATAAATGGGAAACAGTGTCCTACAAAAAGGACAAACGTAGACGAAGTGCTGCAGCAAAACCGATTGAAAAAAAGGGACTTTCTTGTTGTTGGCGACTCCATACTGAAAAATGTTACAGCTCCAGGCTGTGAAATCGATGTTCATTCCGGAATCCAATCGCATCAGATCAGCAGACACTTACAAAATATTCGAAATGAAGTGAAACTGAAAGTGGAAATGAAAAAAAAGGACAAATACGAAGGTGTTTTCATTCATGTCAGAACAAATTCCATCTGGAACAGCAATGAGGAAGAAAAAATCAGTGAAACACAGAATTTGATGTGCTCAGCAAAAAGTGTGTCTGCAAATTCAAAAATTGTCATTAGCGCAATTTTACACAGAAGGTCAGTAAGTGATACATACATAAATAAGATGAACAGTAGAATGAGGGAACAGTGCGACAAGCTGGGTGCAATTCTTGTACTCAAATACATTTGTAAGTGGTATGTGTCTGGGAAAGGATGGGCTACACTTGAATAGGTTAGGTTCAATGACTTTCAGCAAAATGATTGTAGACATCCACAGAATCATTAAAAGCAAGGGAAACTGAAAACTTCCGAAAGGGGTGAGAAAACAAAAATGGTGATCCAAAATGGAAACTTGTAAGGGGTCCGTAGACCCTTACTATATGTTTTAAGACAGCACAGGTCGATAGGACAGACAATCGATAGTGTGCGTCGGGTGGTGAGAGCGAGAGCGAGTGCTGAGGCAGTAGAGTGGGACCCAGGCTGCGGGCCGGGCCGTGGGGCGGCCGGTGGCCGTAATGCAAGGCCGTACCGACAAAGGGGGTGGCCATTGTCGCGGTTTAACCCCTTTTGTGTTAGAAATATACGGGAAAGTGAACAAGTACAATTACTAGTGTGATTCAGTGATATTTCAGTGCCGATATTTGTATTTTCGTGTCTACCGCGCCGGCATTATTTGGATTGCAGTGTTGGATTGCAGTGTTGGATACAGTGATTAAAATTTGCGTGTGATGATAATGAATAACTAAAGAGGCCTGTGCTGAGATTAGCCGTTATTAATTTTGTAAGACGAAGGCAGTGGCTGTCTCCTTACTTTGTGTTTTTGGTGGTAAATATAGGTTGTTAATTAATGAAGCTGTGTTGCTGTTCTTCTTGGCACCAGACATTCATTATTACAGCATTTGAGAAGGACAAAATGGAATGTAACAACTCCGTAGCAGTCCAATCCGATTGCCAGCCCCATTAGGTACACGGTCACATTAATTAATATCTGTTTTGGGCTGCTATCAGATCGCGATCGAGCGGGATAAGTCAGCAGATTAAACCGGAGTGTTACAAACTGTAAACGTAATGGAACAAGTGAGGCTCTACAAAGGATAAACAAACTCAAAGATTCTATCTTGATGCATCTAAATATAAGCGGTTTAGCAGAAAAATGCCCAAATCTAGGTTACTCTAAAATTGATGAACTGCAAGTTATACCTCCTGAACTAGCAAACATAAAGATAGTCTGCTTAAACGAACACTAGCTCACAAAAGAATGCCTAGACATACTAAATAAAATCAGTAATTTCAAAATTGTCAGCAGCTTTTGTAGAAAAAACTTTAAAGTGTAAGAAGATTTTAGTTATCTCAATGAAGAATGTATTTTTGAAAGCTGTTGTGTAGAGCTGTGTGATTTAAATATGTGATAATATCAATTTACAGAATTCCCTGGGAGTTCTGCTACTAAATTGTTCTTAGGAAAATTTCAATATCTCTTAGATAAACTTAAAAAAGAAAGCAAGAAAAAGATTGTGATTGCAGGAGACTTCAACATAAACACATTAACTGAAAGCAGTGACACTGAAAAATTTTGCGATTTAATCGAAAAATCTGGTTTCAAGTTAAACTTTACTATGTGCACTAGAGAAAACTTCCACTCAGCAACCTGCATAGATAATATTATTACAAATTATCGGTTTGATGATACAAGGAAGTTTTGCCTAGATCTAGGGATATCTGATCACTCAGCTTTATTTATAGAGCTCCGAAAATCAGAGAAACTAAAATCTGAATCTTATATAAGAAGGAATTTTAGCAAAGAAAATATAGAGTTGTTTTGTGATAAGTTAAGTGTTGTAAGCTGCCCTTTAGACCACTGTGATTCCAGCAACAAAAATTTTGATAAATTTCTAAATTGTTTTTTGGGTGTATTCAATGAAACATTTCCCCCAAAATCTTATCAAAAGAGAGTCAGGAACAAACAAAATTGGATTACACCAGGCATAAAAATGTCAAGTGCCAGAAAAAGACAGCTGCACAATGAGCTCAAAGTAAATAGAAAACTTAATTTTGTAACTTATGTTAAGCGCTATAAGACTATATTTAAGAAAGTGATATTGGCAGGGAAAAAATAAATAAATAAATGGCAAAAAGTATATTCATAAGCAAACAAATAAATAAATAAAACAAATGCAGTTTGGTCTGTTGTGAAATCGGAGTTGGGAGTCAATGTTAAAAAGTCAAGACATTTCTCAAATTACGTTTCAGGGTGATATTGTAAATCATGTTCAAATGTCAAACTGCTTTAATGATTTCTTTGTCAATATAGCAAAATCTGACATAGAAATGACAGTCCATCAGGGCAATATAATTTTCAGGCACAGAGATGAGATATAAAATATTTGTTTTAAAAAATTCAGAAAAATCACTCAGAAAGATGTGGAATACACAATATTATCATTAAAAAACAAAAATTCAGCTGGATGGGATGGAATACCTTCCATGGTATTCAAGGCAGTAGGCCATATTATTTCATACCCACTGACTATTATTGTAAACCAGTTCTTTGAACATGGGCCTTTCCCCAAGATGTATACGCGGACAAGGAAAACAATTTCCCAGTTAAAAGTACACTTTCTCCCGGGTGAAAACACGCATTTTCCATGTTAAGTGACAGTATATTTTCCCTTATCAATCCTTTGAATGGTTATGGTTTTATACATGGGCGTAGAATTTCCCAGCACTTCAGAAAACGAAACTCAGGGAAAAAGACACGTTTTGAAAATATCTTTGATGTGCAGCAACATGTACGCTGTGTATTTCGTATTACAAAAGTATACATTGGAATTCCACCAAACACTGCATGTTTCTTTCCGAATCATTGAAATCGATATAGTGATAGTCAGCCAACAGCAACCTCACTGTTAAGTAGCACGAACACACAAACAGGGAAAGTTAATAGTTTAAATTAGTATACATAGTGTTGCTACAATAAAAGCAAAGCTTTCACATATAATATTGGTCTCTAAGGTTAATAAGCTGCAAAAGAAGCTAAGCTTCCGCATATAATGTTGATCTTTTCTGCGCGTGTTACACTTAAGATATATCACACAAATGTGCCAGTAAAATTTTTAATAATGCGATAAATGTCTGATCTTCAGGGTTAGAAATTCTTCTAAATGGCTCGTCATCGAAAATTTGATTTTTAAGTGAGTGTCAAACGCTCTGTCATTTAATAAATTCGTGGTACATTCTCGCACATAGTTCAACTTACGTAAAAGAATATTTACTTTGAAAGTAATGCTTTTCAAACCACCATTCGCAATATTTTCCCACGACTTGTTACACATAGGTTCGTTTCAGCAGTTGCCAGAGAGCACAGGTAACAGGCAACACCGCACTTGCGCAGTTATCATGACATAGGAAGCCTGTATGTACATACGTGTAAAACATTAAAAGATCATACGTTATGTCATAAAAGAAACAAGACATCAGAGGATAGTCCAAGAGCATCAGAATTTCGTGAACCATGCTAAAATGTGCACATTTAAAGTGCATACCTAAGTGCACATTCGTATGTCCAGATTACCAATGAAGTAGACCCCAGCCTCATTTTAAGCTTTTGGTCATGTGGAGACTACCCACTATAACTCTAGACTGCTCTGCGCACCAGCCCTGGATCTACGATATTTGCAGATTGGGTCAATACTAAAAAAAAATTAAATTTTCAAAAATATGTGCACCTTCTAGCGCACATCTTTCTGAAAAGTATGAAACATAAAACATATGTGTTCAAGGAAATGTAAGACATGTTATTTGGTATTAAGTGTGCCAAAGTGCAGTGCCACACGTCTTCATACAGCATTATTCTATCGCACGTTACTGTATTTCGCTCTGAAGAACTGAAAAATGTATATTTTGTAATGGATGCCATCAAACTATATTCAGGACAGTGGAAATTGAAATGTCTTGTGGTGCTTCTCCTGCTCCCAGTCGGCCGGTTTGACAACTTGCCCCTCTTTAAAAAAATCTCGCAATTAATAGCGGATGGGATTATTTGTAATCGGGAGAACAAGAACTCCTAGAAAATTTGCACTCTTTATTGCCTATTAGTTAATAACTTGCTGTTTTGTGTGATACAAAATTAAATATAGGATACGTAAAACCAATAAAAACCAGAAATAAGCAAGAAATTACACATTTCTTCAATCCTTAGCTCCTAGCATTTTTCCTCTCTCTCATCTTGCTACAGCTTTACATGGCGTGCTTTCCTTTCTGTGAAAGAATCTATTACCTCATCAAAGTTCGTTAAACGTTTTGCTACATGAAAAATCAAAATGCCGTTACCTAATAATGAAAAAGCTGTTAATACAAATAATACCCAAGACTGGTGTGGTTTCTCAATCTGATTACGTCTATTTTGTCACTGTCTGCTAGATAAAACAAAATAGGCCTTTCTAATATTGCAGCAATTTTGTAACACACACCAAATAAACGAGACTGTTGTGGCACAAATGGCCATTTTTACAACAAGACAGAATATAATTCACGAAGTACCAATATCAAATGCCTGTTATGTCTACTACAAGCAAAAAGATTTATGTTAGGAAATAGTTTCACATTTCATCCATATGCATCAGTTTCTCAAGCACGAGATCGAAAAGTAGTGTTACGAAATTTTTATATAATTTGGAATAGTCGTATTCTTTCATAATTTGTGTGATGTCCCAGTTTCTTCTCCTTCCTCGGTCTAACAATCAATCTTGTCATCACAAATTCTGTAGCTATTCCTGCCATTGTCAAAATTTGTTCGCCGATTAACTTCACTAACCCTGCCAGAATCACATGTTTAGTTATCTTGTGATTATTATCCAGTTAAGCGCTGTTACGTGTTCGTACAACACATTTTCCGCGTTACTTCCAAAATACAACTTCAGCGGCTGCTAGCCGGGGACTGTACAACGAGAAGATAATACGTGATCTTTCTCACCTGTTATTCCTGACCGTCGTTTATTTCCATTCTGGTAGTCTGACTCTATAGATTTCGCTAGTAATTATAACAACGCTGATCATTCGCAAACCTAATCAACCACATAATCAGACAGCAATTGGCATTCATCCGTTCGGCTTTACTTCACTCAGCTCGTATAGCCCCGTCCCCTTTTGTCTGCGGAAAGTTTATTTCTAGATGCAACGAGGATTCTCCTGACAGAGACATGATGCATTCAAAAATCAACTTGAAAAAATGTGTTCAAAAATGTTCGAAAACCAACAGGGAAGCGTTTCAAAATCATATGAATAATCGATAGACAAACATGCGCTGGATGCTAGGCGCTTTGTGAAACAAGTTCTTTTCCTCAAGAATATGAATTTGGTGCCCCCTTTTCCCGGTAGCATCTAGCTGCTTGCTTCGACTGCTTGCACAGCCAACAGCCATATTCCTGTAGCCAGAAACGGTTAGAATCTCCCACTCAAACGCGACTCAACTGCGCATGCACACGAGCCCGCTCGTAACTCTAAAATGAATCTAATGTAAACAGCTGTGACTTCATGCTCATTGGAGGCAATTTGTTGTTATGAAGCATTGTGTAGTCTTCCTAAAGACTTTGACACATTTTGCTGTTGGCAGAGGCTTGCATGAACACTTTGTGTCGTCGTTGTATATGGCGCAATTCCTTTGCAATTTAAGTTCCTTTCTGTGTTTTCTCTCATTTATGTTTTATTGTTGAAGTATTATTCTGCAGTAGAAGGATACAGTAATATCCTTTGTTAGAGTATCGGTTCTTACCAGTCAAAATTTAAAAAAAATTACCTGAAAACAAAAACAATGAAAAATTCCCAGAATTCTAAAGAATTCCCAGGTTTTTCCGGATGAAAAAATTTCTGGGTTTTTCCCGGATCTCCAGGGGCATATACACCCTGTTCCCAGATGTCCTAAAATATGCAGAGATTAGGCCATTATTTAAAAAGGAAAACTACAGGCCTCTTTCTCTCCTTCCTGTTTTTTCTAAAACATTTGAAAAAACTTGTGGCAAAACAACTAGAAAATTTCCTTACAGTAAATGACAGTATTTGTAAAAATCAGTTTGGTTTTCAAAGAGGAAGAAGCACCATAAATGACATCAGAGAAGTTACAGAAAAAATAAGCATATCACTAGACCAGGGTACAAAAGTCTCAGGAATATTCCGTGATCTAACGAAAGCCTTTGACTCCGTGAACCACTCATTATTACTTCACAAACGAAAGAGCTATGGGATCTGAAGACACTGAATTACAGTGGTTCAACTCTAATCTGACAGAAAGGAAACCAAGAGTTATTTTAACATCAAATTCTGTTAACTACCTCTCCGAATGGAAAACAATTTCCCAAGGAGTTCCACATGGTTCAATACCAGGTTTTTACCTGTTCTTGTTGTACATGAATGATTTACCATTAAATATTGATGCTCATTCAGTCTTGTTTGCAGATGACACCTCAGTCGATATAGAAAATGACACAATAGAAAAGATTCCAGATAGTATAGAAAATGTTATAGCGAAACTGGAATCCTGGTTCCTTAAAAATGAACTAAAGCTCAATATCACTACGACCCACATAAAGCAATTTGTCTCTAAATTGTCAACAATATGTCCTGTACAAATAGCCCATAATAATCAATTGACGACAGAAGTGAGCCATGTGAAATTCTTGGGCCTAAATCTTGATAAAAGTTTAAACTGGAAGACACATATAGACTTCCTGGCAAATAAATTAAATTCCTTAGCTTTTGCAATGTTTATTTTATCTGGTGCCACTCATATGGACACAAGAAAAACAGTCTACCACAGTTATTTTGAATCTGTTATTAAGTATGGGATAATTTTCTGCGAAAACTCTAGAAGCAGTACAAGGCTACTAATTCTTCAGAAGAAAATCATTAGAAACATGTGTGCTGCCCACAAAAATGAGTCATGTCACCCATTGTTCAAGAAATTAAAAATACTAACAATTACTTCATTGTACATTTTTGAAATTTTGATTTTTGTATATAATAATCAACATAATCTTGAAAAGTTCCGTTTTAAGCATAGCTATGGTACTCGTCACAAGGAAAACTTCAAATTTCCTTTGCATCGCTTAAAGCTTTATGCTCAGACACCACTGTACATGGGGCTAATAATATATAAAAAAATTACAAGGAAGAAACATATTTAACAATGCACCTTAGTTCGCTGAAAAGTTTACTCCAAAATATTTCAATAGAAATATGTTACTACAGCATTGAAGAATTCATGGAAGACAGTCTGACACTTTGAACAATAAAAATCTGTAGCTAATATTGCAATGTTGTCTGTGTACAACAAAGGAAATTGGTAAACTGTTAATTTATAGTAAATATTGTAGTGTTGTATACACTGGCATTATTCTTAAAATAGTGTAAAAAGAATTTCTGTAAATCATTATACATCATATTTTTGCTAAACTTAATGTATCTCCTGTACAACAGATCATATGATCTGTACAATGTATGTAATGAGACTAATAGATCAAATTTTACATTTACATTTTACAAGCTCAATTTTAGCTGACTGACCTCTGCAAAATGTGACTACACTGACACTGCAGCAAAATAGTTCATTGTGGTCACTGTATTTAGTGAACTAGGTAACCAGGTAGTGCAGCATTCATTACTGTCTGTCAAGTATTGAATAGAATGTAAACTCTGAACTTAATCATTCCTGAATGTACAAATACTCGAGAGTATGGAACATAAAACACTAAACATATGAAACACAAATATTCACAGTAAGGAATAAACCATAAACAGATTTAAAACTTATTAGAAAACAAAGGGCTCTTGACAGATGGTGCAGAAGCTGCTTAACAGCTGCGATTCACTTGTTATCACACATGTGATTCTATACTACTAAACATACAGGCATCATTGGTTGACAGTTGACTGCAGCGATGACACTCAACCATATAGCAGATGTTACATGAGCCCTTTGGTAGAAGTGGAAAGTCATCTCGGAATGTGGCAGGGAAATGCACGTGGCCGCTGGAACGGGTTTTGTGCATTTGTCGTTAGTCTGCATCATCCGTTTGTTGCCCCTGTGGTGGAGGTTGTAGTGCTGGTACTGGAGGATGGTGAAGTCTTGGTGCATGTGGGTGGTGGCTCTTTCGTGAAAATGTACACAGGCTTGACACAGTTAATTGTACCAGTTGTCTGCTTTCCACTTACCATGACGTTCAGTATCTGTGTGCATCTTTGTAGAACACAGCATGTGTCAGAGAACGGCAGCTGAGTGGTTGCATGACACTGTATGTTGTTTGGAGCATCATGTTCTAACATTTTGGAAGACCTGAAGTGGTGAAGTATGTGTGAAAACTTCAACTTCTTTAACAATACAGCTTACTTGAGATGATCAGCCGACTTTCCTAGCTGCCAACTTTCCTAGCTTGTTAGCCTGCTGCTGCAAACTCCCTTTCTCTTCTTCTACACAGTATATTGTTGGGAACAGGAATTTCTCAAGACTCTTCCCACTTACGTACACAGTTTCTTTTGCTTCACTTAACAACATATATTTAAACATCAAACTTTTACAAATCTCACCTCCACATGAATAAATACTGTTACATAAGTCTCCTCGCATATCCAAACATTAGAACCACAGATACATTTACAACAGAGTTGGCTTGCTAATCATGACTCTATTATACAGAGATCGTACACCTGTCTTGTCTCTAGCAAGTTAAAGTTAAAAAGTTACTAAAAATCTTTTTTCCACTCAATTGTTCTTTTGTCACTAACAATAGTCATAGTTAAAAAACAGCACAGAATATCACAGAAGTTCCTCGGTTCGGCCGTGCGCTTTCGTTATGACTTCCATGGCGCGACCGACAAGTACTTGTCGGTGCCATTCGACCGCCGTGTCTACCGTCTTCATACGACAAACTTCAAACCTACAAACACAGACAGGTGAAGCGCAATAGATAGGGTTCCTTTCTCCCACTCACATCTAAAATATCGTGTGTTCGAGACGGTGGAAGGCCGAAAGATTCTAGAATTTTCACGGAAATTCTCGAAACACTACAAGGTGTGAGCAGCTTTCTAAGTCACGAGGCATGTAAGTGGTCAGTGTACCCTGTCTGGAGGCTGTGGAAGGTCATATTAAAGCAATGTGGTCCATTCCAGTTGACCTTGTGTTGCTGACTGGAGTGAGCTGTCCTCAACAAAGCCTCTGGGAAGACGCAATGGTTCACTATAAACAAGTTCTGCAGCTGAGGAGTCCAAGTCGTTCTTACATGTTGTTCATATTTCCAGGACTATCAGAAGGGCAGAAGTCCAGGACGTACCATAGTACATTAGCATCACTTTCAGGGAACACTGCAATCTTTCAATCATTCCATCACTGGCAGGTTGGTAGCTGGTAGTCTTGTGATGTCCATACCTGCATAAATTTGCCAGCTGGGAAAATAAATTGGATGCAAATTGCCAGCTGCAATCAGTGGTTCTGTGTAGTGGGCAGCCAAACCAGTTAGCCAACCTAATGCGAATGTAGAGGCTAAAGTATCCACGGTGACATTGATCACTCGTGTTGCCTCTGGACAGCATGTAAAATGACTGATCATTGATCACTGTCCATTTGATGGAGGAATTGGTCCTACCATGTCAAGGTGCAAATGTGCAAAAAACTGTGCAACTCAAAAAATGTAAGCAATTAGTATTTTTTCAACTCAAATATCAATGAGTGACAACTAAAATCAGTCAACTCATGCTTGTACCTGGGTGTTAACGATTTGTCAGGATATAAAATGAATGTTTTTCAGTCTCAGTGATAGATAAAGCAGGCAACAGACTTCAGTTCATTTGTAGGCTAATGGAAAAATGCAGTGAACTTACAAAAGATATTGCTTAGAAAACACTCACGTGAGTGCATAGGCCCCTTAGCAAATAGTCCTAACAGTATATATGCAACATATACCCAAAGGACTGTTGTCACTAAAACGCATAAAAAACCTGAACCAGCAAACATAACTTATGCTGCAATATCATACTTTCAAAGTTTCTGAAACCAGTATCAAGTGTGGAAACTAGGAATATACTACAGCCCCTTCATACTGCTCCAGAGGGACTGTGAAGACAATATTAGACTAATTACAGCAGATTTAAGCATTCATTAATTCCACATCTCATATAAAAGTTTTACGAGAAAACATCCTAATATGTGGTAGGAGAGGAAGTACTTTCTGCCATGCCGTCCATAGTAGTTTGCTGTACAAGTAGATGTAAATTTCATGTAAAGAACAAAGAAAATCTTCCGTCTTCCTTCATATATATTTCATGTGTAATTTTTAGTTTCCGTTTTCTACTTTAATAATCAGATTTAATGCCAGAATAGAATTAGTGTAATGCATCGAAGCTGTACCACATACCTCTTCTTCATGAAATCCATGGTTGATGAAAAACAAGTTCTTTGTGACACCTTTCACCTTCTCATACTGGTAAACAGATGGTGCACTCTTTAATGTTGGATAAATTGTGGGAGTGATGAGATTTGCTATTTCTGGCCTCATCCTATGCTGAACTTCCAAACAGTCATATTGCATTCCATTCTGGAGCATACGTTCAAATAAAGAAATATCAAAATTATATTTTTTTGCTAGCTCAAAAACTGCAGTTGATGGCCGCAGCTGTTTGTGATCACCTGAAAAATAATAGTTTTGTTCATATGCACCGAAGTTTGCCAATGTAGTAAACAATTAGATACAAATGTTATTTTTAATAAGCTGTGCATCAAATCTAAAGAATTTAGTAGTAAGGCAGACTAAACTCTCATTACTGATATAATTCAATGAAATCCACACTGAATAATCATATGCTATGTTACTTAAAACAAAAAGACATTCTGCTAAAATGTCTCTATCTGAACCAATAGAAATATCAAAGCATTCAGCAGTTTCTATTTCTTCCTCATCATGCTTACCTATGAGAATGAGATGTTCACAAGCTTTTGTTAAAGAAACAACAACATGTGACTCTAGTACTTCAGCTGCTTCTTCAACTATTACTGCAAAGAAATGAGAGGAAAATTTCAATAAACAATTTATTAAGTTGCTCTTTATCAGCAATTTTTAATATATATTTCTTATTATGCCGTGAGACAACTATTACAATAACTGGCAGTTTTCATAACTATATAACACCGAAACACACCTAATTATGTATTGTGCACCCAAATTAGCTAATCATTCCAGTAAAGCTTCAAGAAAAGAAGGCATGTTACATTATGTGATCAAATTACTAAATATCACACTGACACAGTGTAAGTAAAATGTCAGCATTAGATCTACTGTTTATCTGTGGTGCATTGCTCCCAGTAAATCATCAGTGTTGAAATATTTACATTGTATTAACTCAATCATTTTTATTACAGAGATGCTGAGTTGCCGATAGGCACAACAAAAAGACTCTTGAGACTGCAGTTGCGTGTGCAAGTTGCATTTTCATGAACATGTGTATGTGTGAGTGTGAGTGTGTGTGTCAGCAAATTAACGCATACTGATGTGGTATTCACTGGTGTGCCATGCCATTATGACCTTTAGAATTGGTTGTGCGTAAATGATGAAATAAAATCTGCTAATTATGGATTTGCAAGAATACACAAGCACTTCAAAAATGAATGCCGACATCGGTAGAAGATTACACTAACATCATGGGCTGCACCACATGGTCTTGGTAATATATATACACAAAACATCCAATCTGTACGGAAGAAATTCCTAGAATTTAAAATTTATTGCTTGTCCGACCTTCCCACTGTACATATTATATGCCTTGCTGAACACTGGATAAAAGCTGATGAGCTCTCATTTTTTTAATTTTCCAAAATATGTCATGGGCACTAGCTAATGCAGATTCACTAAAAGAGGTGGTGGATGTCTAATACTTCTAAGAGGTGGTGTTCAGACCAGTGAAATCATAAAATGTATCATCTAAATGAAGAAGAACACTTTAAACATTGTGTACTTAGACTGAAAGAACAGCAAACAATCATTATTTGCAGTTGCAGATAACCAGATGAGACATGGGTCACTTTCTACAAAATCTGGAATCTGCAATCCATTATTACATTGCGAAAAGGAAAAAAAAAAAATATTGTGAGTTCTGATATTAAAGTAAATCTAGCAGTGGGTTCACATGAAGCCAGTGACTTAGGAAATGCGCAAGCAAGATTCTCAAGGGAAAATATTGTAAAAGAAACTACTACAAGTACTCCCACTTCCTCTTCATCCATTGACATAATCACTGTAAACCCTTACTCTACCCTAGTAATAAAACTTGAGAACTTGTCAAATGGTTTCTCTCACCACCAATGCCTCCCATTCGATGTAAGCCTCCCATATCAAGTAAATTCCGTGTCCACCTCACCTAAAATAATTCACGGGAGGTGCATTAATGATCCTGATAGTTTGCAATTATTTAAAAATTTGTTAATACAACAATCTTTGGGAAATGTTCACCTGGAAGAAGACACTGATAAAAAGGTTAAGAATTTTGCTGACCCTGAGTCACTGTTATAATATAGTCTTCCCTCTTAAGAAACATGTAATTAGGACCCAGGAAACCTGGACACAAAGGGTGGATAACACAAGGGATACTCATCTCCCGTGAAAGTAAATAAAGACTGTACATGCAAAGTAAAAGTAACACAGATCCTAATTTTGTTAATTATTTCAAAAAATACAAATAAGGTCTTCAAGAAAGTGAGATCCAAGGCAAAAAAGCTCTCAGTCAACCAGTACATTAAAAATACAAACAACATGAGTACAGCTGTGTGGAAAGTTGTCAATGGTACTACAGCAACAAAGCCTAAACAACCACTGCCTGACTTTCTAAATGAGAATGGGAAAAAACTACCAGATGCTAAAGAAATATGTGAATTGTTTAATGCACATTTCACAAATAACGTAAGCAATCTTCCCTCAGGTATTACAAAACCACAAAAAACTTTTGAAATAGTGCTAAAAAAATCAGACAGGTCACTCTTCTTAAAACCAACATCAGCTGCAGAGGTCATAAAAATTATCAGAGAAACAAACAAACTCATACTCTTGTGGTACTAATGCTTTGTCTGACCACTTAATAAAAAATATTGCCACAGAATCTGCTGGACCCCTTTCTGATGTAATAAACAGTTTATAAAACAATGGCTGCTTTCGGGACTCATCAAAATCTTAAAAGCCATTCCACTTTTCAAAAAGGATCACCCACATGATGTAAATAATTATGGGGCAATAACCCTCCTAGCCACAGAACCAAAGGTAATGAAATGAAAAAGTCAGGTGCAGTCGTGTGTTAGATATCACTCACTAGGGGTAAGATAGATACTGCCACGAGACGTCGGCCTCGTATTGGAGGCAATCTATTGTTATGAAGCATTGCACAGACTTCCTAATGCATTTGACACATTTTGCTGTTGGCAAACACTTGTATGAGCACTGTGTTTTCTTGTTGTATGCAGTGCATTTCCTTTGCAACTTCACTTTTATTTTCTTTTTTCTCTCTAATTCATGTTTTATTGCTCCAATATTATTCTGCAGTAGTGGGATACAGTAATATCCTTTATTAAAGTATTGTTTATTACCAGACAAAATTACAAAAATGTAAATGAAAACTAAAACAAAACAAAAAGAAAAATCCTGGAATTCTAAAAAATCCCCGGGCTTTTCCCAGTTTTCTCCTAGATCTCCTGGTTGTCCCGGGTCATACACACCCTGCCTCAGTTGTATTTAACAGTAGCTGTTTGTTTTCCATTGCTAGTTTAATAATTACTTGATTGAACTAAACTCCCCCTCGATAGATCAGGCATGCACTACACTCAGGTAGCACAGCGTGTTTGGCATCCAATGGTGCCTCCTCCTCAAAAAGAACATTTCCCTCCCTTCAGGTAGTTCCATTTGAGTTCCAAAAGCACATCCATAACACTTGCATATTGTTCGAAACTACTAGTGACAAATCTAGCAGCCCAGCTCTGAATTGCTTCAATATCTTCCTTTAGTCCAACCTGGTGCAGATCCCAAACACTTTAACAGTTTTCAAGAGTAGGTTGCACCAGCATCCTATATGCAGTGTCCTTTGCAGATAAACTTCCTTCTCATAATATTATTACATTCAATCCTGGATTTCCCATTGTTTGAATTTTGTTCAATTTCAACGATTTCAGCTGTTTCCATTGACACTCATTATTATTTCAGTTATCTTTTCAGTGGTATGAGAATTAAATTTGGGCAATTTGGCAACATTTGAAAACAGAGTTAAGCATTTCAGCTTTTGCTTTGCTACCCTTAGTTTCATTTCCTGTCTCATTTGCTAGGACTGGACACGAACTCTGATGCCACTAATAGCCCTTACATATGACCAGAATTTCTTTGGGTTTTGTGAAATATTGTTTGACAATATTCTGCTGTGGTAGTCATTGAAGACTTCAAACATTGCCCTCTTGATAACCAAATGTGTTTCATTCAGCCTCTCTCTATCTACGACTCTCTCTCATGTTATATTAAACTACTGTGCTATCCTTTCTTAAGGTAGTAGGTGCACATGTGTTAGAGAGTTTCAAGAGTAATCTCACAGCATATTAATAAAAAATTTATTTAGTATTTTGTCTAGGAGTTAAAAAAGTGTTATGTTTCTGAAATGAGATTTGTGTCCTATCAGTTAAATCTGAGAATTTTTTCGATGTTGCGTCTACAGTATTTACACCGCTATGATGGAAAACTGCTTGAATAGTTATGAATTCATTTCACATTTTGAATAATAATATATATCTTACTTCCATAATGAAATTTTCACTCTGCAGTAGAGTGAATGCTAAACAGATTAAAACTGTGTGCTGGACTCAGATCAGAACTCAGGACTTTTCGTTTTTGTGGGCAAATGCTGCTCTACCAACTGAGCTGCCAAAACACAACACACGGCCTTTCGTCATAGCTTTACTCTGCAAGGTAGGAGGTGAGGTACTAGTGAAAGTAAAGCTGTGAGGACAGATCACAAGTTGTGATTTGGTAGCTCAGTTGGTAGAGCACCTGCCTGTGAAAGGCAAAGGTCCTGAGTTTGGGTTGGTCAGACCACAGTTTTACTCTACCAGGAAGTTTTATATTTTGCTGTATTTGAGGACAAGACCAGAGGAATTTCCTTTCCATCTCTCCCATAGGAGTATTCAGCCACTAACCAAATTTATGCAATATCCTTGTCCATCCCCACTCCACGGCTACTCCCAACCGCTTTCCTCATGGCCCATATCCTCGCAATCACCCAAATTGCAACATCTGTCCCATACATCCTCCCATCACCATCACCTACGCTTGTCCGGTCACAACTATCTTTTCTTCTGCCAAAGGCAAGGCTACCTGCAAAGGCAGTCATGTGATCTACAAACAAAGCTGCATCTGCTGTGTTGTTTACTACATGGGCATGACAACTAACAAACCATCTGTCTGCACGAATGGCCACCGGGTAACTGTGGCCAAGAGACAGCTGGACCACCCAATCACTGAAAATGCTGCCCAACACAATGTGCTTCACTTCAATAACTGCGTCACAGCCTGCACCATCTGGATCTTTCCTATCAACACCAGCTTTTCTGAACTGTGCAGGTGGGAATTCTCCCCACAATACATCCTGAGTCCCCATAACTACTCTGGCTCAACCTCCCTTGCAGAGTCCTTCACCTACCTATCCTCTTCATGGCTCCCATTCCAGCACTACACAACATCCTATTCTACCCAAAGCATCCAGTAATCATTTTTCCCTTCTCTACATTTCTTTCTGCACACTCCCCCCCCCCCCCCCTCCTGACTCCATCTAGCAATCCTACACCATCCCCACCACATCCCAGTATTCTCCTGCAAGCAGCACCACACCTTCCCCACACGTACCCTGCTATCCTTCCCCCACCCCACCCCAGTCTCATTCTTACTCTTACCACCCACAGACTGCTTTTCCCATCAGGCGCAGTTGCAGTCTGGCTACAACAGGCAGAGACATTGGTTGTGTGTGTGTGTGTGTGTGTGTGTGTGTGTGTGTGTGTGTTCTACTTCAGAAGTCCTTTTGGCTGAAAGCTTAAGTGTACAGCAGTCTTTTCTCTGTGCCTGTCTGCCCTCTGTATGGTGAGTAGCAATCTATTCTTTTCATATCATTGTTATTACATGCTGAGCTTTTCACTGAAGACAACTATTGTGTTGTTTTTGCGGGAATTTGTGGCTGGAAAGATAAGAAGTGAGATTTGTTGTTTTGCTACTGTCACATTTAAGATTTGTAGTCAGAATTTGAAAATAGTTATTGAAAAAATTGGAAGAATTCGTAAGAATTTTATTATGAGTAGAGGACATAAAGCTTAAATTTAAAACCTTAATAACAATTTTAATAGTTTTATTACTGTGGATAATGCTTAGTGAGAGGAGATTATTTTTCAGACCACGTCATTTTTTAAACCAGAATTGATACGTACAATGTCATACATGAGTAATTTTATGGGTAAATTGGATTAATGTTAGATATACAAGATCTGTTCACAAAATTCCATAACATTTGCAAATTTCATGCCAATGGTGTGTTGGAGCAAAATGCAGTTGGCATTGCTGCACACACCCGTATTTAATGTATAACTGCTGGAAGTTTCATAGTTGTATGTCTGTTAGTTATTGCCAAGTGGGGTTGTGTCGCACAATTTGCAAATTCTGAGATGGTAGGGTTAGAGGAGCAACGTGTCTGCATTAAATTTTGTATGAAACTCAAAAAAATCTTTACAGACACACATCAAATGATGCACAAAGCCTACGGTGATGAGTGTTTACGCCATACTCGGTGTTATATGATTTACACTGTTCAAAAATGGCCAGATGGAAGTTAAAGATGACCATCATTGAGGATGCCCTTTGACATCTATCAAGGACGTTCATGTCAGGAATGTTAATGAAATTGTTCGTGACAATGAAAGACTCACTGTCTGAAAGATTGTAGAAGAATGGAACATTTCGGCTGGATCATGTCATGAAATTCCAACACAACATCTTCAAATACATTGTGTTGCTACCAATTTTGTCCCATGGCTCACAAGTCAAAACCAGAAAGACCTTCACCTCACAATCTGTGAAGAACTTTTAGATCAGACAAATGGAATGAGATGTTCATTAAGAGAATCACAACTGGTGGCGAGATGTGAGTCTATGGTTCTGATGTTGAGACCAAGGATCAATTTTTGCTGTGAGCTGGGAAAGGTGCTCCAAGACCAAAAATGTCAGGTCAGGTCAAATGTCAAAGCTATGCTGATAGTTTTCTTTTAACTTTGAAGGATTAGTTCACATCACGAATTTGTCCCACAGGGGCAAACTGTTAATCAATGGTACCATCAGGCAATGTTGCAATGCCTGTGAGAAAATATGAGAAGGAAACAGCCTGGTATGTGGCGAGACGATTCAAGGCTCTCACGATAACGCACCTGCACATTTATCTCGGTTGATGCGTGACTATTGCACAAAAAACAAAATCACTGTGCTGCCTCATCCTCCATACTCTCCATACCTAACCCCTATGGACTTTTATTTCCAAAATTGGAAACTTCTTTGAAATAACAAAGATTTGCAATGATAAACGAGATAAAAGAAAATTCGCAGATGGTGGTTCGTGCGATCCAGCCAGAGGAGTACCAAGACTGCTTCCGGAAGTGGAGACGGCTTTGGGAGTGGTGTATCAATTGCGGAGGAGAGTATATTGAAGGGGACCATGCACAATAAGTAAAACTTAAGCATGGCGAAATTTTATGGTCAAAGTTCCAGAATTTTTTGAACATACCTCATATGTTACGGAAGAGGTTCACAAGCGTTGAACATAGGACACGTGATTATAATTTGAAAATAAATGCACTCTGGTCAGAATATTTTTCCAATGTGGTGATGCTAATCAAATAATTATGTTATAATACATTAGTCGCCTATGAATAGGCACGCACTCACCCCCTCCACAGAAGTGCACCGTTAAGAGACTTGTGACTGTCGTGCTACCTTTCCCCACTCATGCTAACGGCTATGCCTCATCGCGGCCTACTCGTCCGAAGACTCGGCGCCTGGACGTTAACCGATCTCATGAGCAGTTCTCAGGTTCTTCCGTCACTGATGGAACGACACACAAGATAGTTACAACTGCCAGCCCTGCTATTAGATATAAGCTCTGACGCCTCAACCCTAACAAGTTGCGTGCGACCCGGCAGCAGATTAATGAACTTTTGGCGGCAGGTGTTCTGCAACCTTCAGACAGCAACTGGTCTTCACCAATCCACCTCGTCCCCAAATACGTCGGAACTTTTCAAATGTGTGGCAATTAAAGACGCCTAAACGCTCGTACCGTCATGGGCAATTACCCAGTGCCGAACATCAATGCTTCCCTCTTATGTTATCGGGCACCACAATTGTCAGTGTTATTGACTGTAAATGCGCCTACCACCAGTTTCCCGTGACGCCGAAAGACGTTCCTAAGATGGCTATTATCACGCCACTTGGTTTATTCCAACACCACTTCATGCCGTTCGGCCTAAAGAATGCTGCGCCAATGTGGCAACATTTCATTGACTCTTATCTTGCTTTGCTTATCTGGACGACATTTTCGTTTTGAGCAGTTCAGTGGAGGAACATGAAAATCATCTGTCTACAGTCCTCCAGACTTTGAACTCCAACGGTGTCAAGGTCAACAAAGACAAGTTTCAGTTGTGCCAGGCGTCAGTCTCCTTCCTAGGTTACACCGTCTCCGCTGACAGAATACAGCATCCCAAATCTCGTGTGCAGGCTATCACGTCTCTTCCGCCCCTGACTACTTACAAAGAGCTATGACGTTTCCTCAGCACCATCAATTACTATCGTCGCCATCTGCCTTCCGCCGCCTCTGTTCAGGCACCCCTGACGGATGCGCTACCAGGCAAACAAACTTCCAGTATCAAACCCGTCTCTTGGACTGCTCCGATGCTAGAGGCCTTCAAGGCTCTGAAGACTTCTTTAGCTCACACTGTGACACTCGCTCACCCCGACCCCTTGGCCGAGTTATTCATCACTACAGACACCAGCGACATCGCGGTGGGGGCAGTGCTGCAACAACGCAAGGGCGACACGGTTTCTCCCCTTCACTTCTTCTCCAAGAAACTGTCTACAGCTCAGAGAAAATATTCTGCATTTGATAGAGAGCTCCTTGATGTTTACGAGGCAATCAAACATTTCCACCCCACCGTTGAGGGACATTCGTTTTTCGTCCTCAGCAATCACAAACCACTGGCACAAGCACACTACAACCCACCTGAAGACCCACCTCCTCAATGTTACCACCACTTTGACCTGGTTTCTCAATTCAAAATGACTGTCCGTTACATCAAGGGTGCAGATAACATCATTGCAGATTTCTTCTCATGGATAGTGCAGTTTCCCACATCGTTTATCTTTCTGATCTGGCCTCCCTCCAAGCTTCTGACGAAGATCCTCAGGCTCTCCTACGAGACCCACAAACATCACTTGTTTTCACAAAACAAGTTTCAACGAGGTGTGGTGTGATTCTTCAACCGGTACCCTACGCCCTTTGCTGCCACCCAGGCTTCGCCGACATGTTTTTGATGCCCTGCATAACCTAGCCCACCCAGGTGTTCGAGCCACCACACGTCTCGTGTCAGAACGTTTTGTTCGGAAGAATATCAAACGGGTTTGTCAAACCTGGGCACACAGCTGCATCACTTGCCTCCCCGCCTCTGGGCAAGTTCGACATTCCCGCTGGACGATTCTGACCAGGCTTCTTCCTCCTAGGAGGAGGGCCATAGATATATCTTATCAACTATCAACCGTTTGTCTTGCTGGGTCAAGGCTATCTCTCTCCCTAACATTATGGCCGGGATGGTAGCCAAGGCTTTCATTGGCTCGTGGATCGCTCGTTTTGGGTGCCTGACCACTGTCACCACCGATTAGGGTCAACAGTTCGAATCCTCCCTTTTCACCATCCTCTGTATTAAAAAAATACACACCACCGCCTATCACCCACAAACCAATGGGTTGGTGGAGAGATGGCACCGCACCCTCAAAACGGCCCTTGAGTGCCATCACTGTGTCTGGTCGGAAGCTCTCCTGGGGGAAGTTATTCTTCCCCAGGTTAGCGAGGATCTTCCCTCCTCGCCAGACTTCATTAGTCAGATGCACACGTATTTTCAACAAATGTGTTTGCACCCACCCATCAGTCACTCACTCTCCAACTGCTCCCACGTCATGCTGCGGTTAGGCAACCTCTTCAACCTCCTTATTTTAGCCCCTAGAAGGTACTCCGGCAGGGGGACACGACTTTCGATATCACGATTAAAGACCGCACACAGACAGTTTCTCTGCATCGCCTGAAACTGGCTTTCATCGACCCTGATGGTCTCACACCGCCGCAGTCGGACTCTGTAGATGATCCATCCTTGATCAAGATCGAAGACGGGCTCCCATCAACCTCACCGCACACCTCTTCCGCCGAAGACTGTTCGCCACCGTTCACTGGTTTCCCGACCTCGCCCCATTTCACCCTGCGCAGGTTTCACTCCCTCACCTCCAACGTTGGAAACACACACATCTACTATCAGTTTGTCCTGCAGCATGCCGCCGCACCGAGAGAATGACATTTCTATATTGATAATCGATGACCGAGCACTCATTCTTTTGACAGATACCGAGGTCCCGCCATCGGACGGTCGCTTACACGCCAACACTGCACACAACCACACACTCCCACGCGAGTGTGACCGAGCATCTCTACGTGTTTTCATTTCTACGGGCAGCTCGATCCACTTAAGGGCCACACACGCCTCCACCACGCCGTCAACTGCCCCACCCGCTTAGTCCCGGGCTGGCCGCCGTCTCATCCAGCCACGGTGGCTGACTGACTACGAAGTGGACCTGCCTCTCGCCGCTCCGCATGCACAACCCACCTCATTTGAGATGGAAGTACCTGTGGTGCGCCTGCCTACCCGCACGATTTTCACCGACGTCAACGCCTGCACGCCCTCACCTGTAGTACTCTGCACTGCAGAGGGGGAGGGAGGGGGGGGGGGGGGGGGAGGGTCTGTGTGGTGTCAATAGTTCGTATCGACCACGAAACTTAATATCTGTGAAATCTCAGTGCTCTGTGTCGATCCTCCAACTTAGCTTTACTTTAGCCAGTTCTTTGTTACACTTCATTCTGTACGGATGCAGTGTCAAGTGTAAATATATACGAGCTACGACATATGTGGGAATTAAGTTTTCTGTATCCCGATTACTGATCCTGTTCCCATAGTTCCATTCCTATATCACAGTCAATCAATATAAGTATCTGTTTTCTGCTACACAGCTAAGATTGCATTCGTGTTAAGATATGTTCTTTCACGTTTTGTTTGTCAAGTAGAATCTTGTGGTCCACACAATAAAAGGTTTTGGCTACGATGCACAATATCCAAAAGTGAAAGCATTCTTTCTTTGTAAGGGAATCCTTCATGAAAGCTAAACGGAGGCAGTTAACAAGCTCTCTCTGGATAATGAATCAATAATGTGATTAAGATCATTTTCTCAGCAACTTATGAAACTAAGGAGGGTGAAACAAGTTTATTAGAGGTGGCTTGGTAATTATCAGTTTTAAAGGTGGGTATTACTACTGTGTATTCAAGCCTGCCAGGAAATATGCTCAGAGTCACTGAATGATTACAAATATAGCTTAAAAGTTTCCTATCAAGTTAGCACATTTTAATACTGACTGTAGCATGGCACACAGAAACACACAATAGAAAATAATTAACACTAGGTTTCAAGCTCTTGCTCTTTTTCAAATAGGAGTAAACACATTCCCATACAAACACATCAACAACCTAACACACAAGCCCGTTGTAGCAACAAGATTAATTATTGAACATCGGTGACTGAAAGCAGTTTCCTGACTTGATGGAGATGTGGAGGAGGTCAGGAAGGAACAGGTGGTCAGGAAGGAACACAAAAGGCAAAGTGGGGGTAGCAGAGTAGTGTGAGGCAAGACTTTCGACGGATGACTTAGGAGCTGCACAAAAAGACAAAAGGAGTTGAGACCATGTACGGGATAGAAAAGGGGGGGAGAGGGGTGAAGAAAGTGCACCCACATAAAAGGCAAGGGATAGGAAGGGTGGTGGAAGAAGGCAATATATAACTTGGATGGGGAAGGAAGAACTGGTGTGGACAGAAAAAGAGGAGGGAAAAGGTAAGCTGAGGCAATGGGAAACAAGTTAGAGGAGGTGTAGGCACTGGACAGCAATATGAGGTGATGGGTGGACTTATGGGCAGGTCTTGCACCAGCGCACACGACAAGGAAATTACTCATTGGGCACAGCATTGGGAGCAGGATTGGAATAGGGAAGGACAAGGATATTCTGTAGGTTGGGTGGGTGGGTGACAGAACATTACTTTGGATGATTGGGGTAGGATTCCTTCATCTCAGGGCACGACAAGAGGTAGTCACAGATCCAGTGAAGGATGTGGTTGAGCATTTCAAGGCCAGATTGATTAGAGGAGTGTTGGTTACTGCCTGGTTAATGGGGTTACTGGTGTCAGAGGAGGAGATGGCGCAGATGATTTGCTTATGGAGGAGCTAGATAGGATATGGTCTGCCAATAACGGTTCTGGGAAGGGTATCAGTATATTTTGACAAATGCTGCTTTTCAGGGCAGATGCAGTGTCCAAGGGTGTCGAGGCTGTATAGAAAAGACTTTTTGGCATGAAATGGGTAACCGCTGCCAAAGTGGAGGTACTGTTGGTGGTTCGTGCACTTGATATAAACAGGCATATTTATGAAGCCTCCTGAAAGGCAGAGATTGACTTCTAAAAAGATGGTCCATTGTGTTGAGAAGGACCAGATGAAGTGTATTAGGGAGTAGACGTTAAGCTTACGGAGGAAAGAGCAAAGATTGACACTGCCATTAGTCCAAGTCATGAAGAAGTCATCAATGAATCAGGCCCAGACGAGGGGTTTTTGATGTTGAGTGGATTACTGCACATGGTCCATAAATAAGTTGGCATAGGATGGTGCCATACAAATACTCATGGCAGTACGACCCATTTGTTTACGTATTTGGCTTTCAAAAGTGAAAGAATTGGTCAGGACATTGTTGGCTTGGAGGATATGGAGAGAGGTGGGACTTTTGTATAAGGACGACAATGGGAAAGTGTTCCAAGGCCACAGGGCCATGGGCATGGTGGAGGTTGGTATATAAGGACATCATATCCACAGTGTTTCTGGTGGTAATGGGGCAGGAGGTGCGCAAATGCGGTGAAGGACATTAGTGGTGTGTTCAATATAGAATGGAAGGTTACGGACAATGGTTTGGAGGTGTTGGTCAACAAAGGCAGAGGTTTGTTCTGTGGGAGCATTGAACCCAGCTACAATGGGACGGCCATTGGGAAAACAGTGGGGTTGGTTCAAAATGGCTCTGAGCACTATGGGATTTAACTTCTGAGGTCATCAGTCGCATAGAACTTAGAACTACTTAAACCTAACTAACATAAGGACATCACACATATCCATGCCTGAGGCAGGATCCGAACCTGCGACCGTAGCAGTCACGCGGTTCCAGACTGTAGCGCCTAGTACCGCTCGGCCACCCTGGCCGGCTGTGGGGTTTGGTGAGTAAGTGAAAGGTAGGAATGGAGGGGGCTGTTGGTGTGAAGAGGGAGATGGATTCAGGTGTCATGCTTTGGGATGGACCTAAGGCCCTTGAGGAGCTAAAGGTGGGCATATTGAACTTCTGGATGGGATCATGGTTGTAAATTTAGGATGCAGTGCTGTCAGAAATTTGGAGGCAACCCTCAGCATGAAGATGCTACAGTCCAAGACCAATGTGGTGGAGTCTTTGTCTCCAGGAAGGGTGGTAAGATCTGTATAGGTTTTCAGATTATGTACCACTGTGTGTTCCATGGGAGGGATGTTGATATCACCGGGGAGAGATTTAGGAATGGAAAATGAGGTCACGTTAGATATGAAGAACTCCTGAAAGATAACCAGGGGTTGACTGCGTGGAAAGGAAGGACGGTCTTGTTTGTAGGGAGGCTGAAACTGTTTTAAACAAGTTTTGATGCAGGATTTTGGTTTGCTGTTTGTGGAAACCATGATGAAGAAATGTTTCCACTGCAGATAATGTGTAGAGGATAGGTCCTTTACAAGTCCATCATGGTTGAATTTAGGTTTATGGCTGAACATGAGTCCTTTAGAGAGTACCATGAATCTGCAGTGGTCAGAGTGTTGGCCGAGTTTCACAACAGTGTTACAAGATGGTTGTTTAGAAGCATGTGTTTCATGGAAAGTGGAGGAAGGTTTTCGGAATATGGATGGTAGAGTAAGTTAGCTAGGCGTGTTTGGGTAGCTATGAGGGCTTGTCAGGGCGGTGGAAGTAGTGGAGGGGGGAGGAGCCTCTTTCTTGGCTATAGTTAATTCTATGCAGACATAAGAAAGGAGTAGCTGGGACAGCTTACGCAGGTGGTAGTGGGAATAATGCTCCAGCTGTTGAAGGGCAAGAGTTTCTATTGCGGTGGGAATCAAGAAAATTGTGGTCATTGAGTAAAAGGCTTTTGAGAAAGGAGTAAAGGCTGTGTAGTATAGTTTGAGCTTGGATCATATGATTAGATTAGATTAATACTAGTTCCATGGATCATGAATACGATATTTCGTAATGATGTGGAACGAGTCAAATTTTCCAATACATGACATAATTAGGTTAATTTAACAACATACTTAAGTTAATATAACAACTTTATTTTTTGTGTTTTTTGTTTTTCTTTATTTTTTATTTTTATTTTTTTTAATTTTTTTTAATATTTTTTTTTTTTTTTTCTTTTTTTCTTAATTTATATCTAAAAATTCCTCTATGGAGTAGAAGGAGTTGTCATTCAGAAATTCTTTTAATTTCTTCTTAAATACTTGTTGGTTATCTGTCAGACTTTTGATACTATTTGGTAAGTGACCAAATACTTTAGTGCCAGTATAATTCACCCCTTTCTGTGCCAAAGTTAGATTTAATCTTGAATAGTGAAGGTCGTCCTTTCTCCTAGTATTGTAGTTATGCACACTGCTATTACTTTTGAATTGGGTTTGGTTGTTAATAACAAATTTCATAAGAGAGTATATATACTGAGAAGCTACTGTGAATATCCCTAGATCCTTAAATAAATGTCTGCAGGATGATCTTGAGTGGACTCCAGCTATTATTCTGATTACACGCTTTTGTGCAATAAATACTTTATTCCTCAGTGATGAATTACCCCAAAATATGATGCCATATGAAAGCAATGAGTGAAAATAGGCGTAGTAAGCTAATTTACTAAGATGTTTATCACCAAAATTTGCAATGACCCTTATTGCGTAAGTAGCTGAACTCAAACATTTCAGCAGATCATCAATGTGTTTCTTCCAATTTAATCTCTCATCAATGGACATACCTAAAAATTTGGAATATTCTACCTTAGCTATATGCTTCTGATTAAGGTCTATATTTATTAATGGCGTCATACCATTCACTGTACGGAACTGTATGTACTGTGTCTTATCAAAATTCAGTGAGAGTCCGTTTACAAGGAACCACTTAGTAATTTTCTGAAAGACAGTATTGACAATTTCATCAGTTAATTCTTGTTTCTCAGGTGTGATTACTATACTTGTATCATCAGCGAAGAGAACTAACTTTGCCTCTTCATGAATATAGAATGGCAAGTCATTAATATATAATAAGAACAACAAAGGACCCAAGACCGACCCTTGTGGAACCCCATTCTTGATAGTTCCCCAGTTTGAGGAATGTGCTGATCTTTGCATGTTACGAGAACTACTTATTTCAACTTTCTGCACTCTTCCAGTTAGGTACGAATTAAACCATTTGTGCACTGTCCCACTCATGCCACAATACTTGAGCTTGTCTAGCAGAATTTCATGATTTACACAATCAAAAGCCTTTGAGAGATCACAAAAAATCCCAATGGGTGGTGTTCGGTTATTCAGATCATTCAAAATTTGACTGGTGAAAGCATATTTGGCATTTTCTGTTGAAAAACCCTTCTGGAAACCAAACTGACATTTTGTTAGTACTTCATTTTTACAGATATGTGAAGCTACTCTTGAATACATTACTTTCTCAAAAATTTTGGATAAAGCTGTTAGAAGGGAGATTGGACGGTAATTGTTGACATCAGATCTATCCCCCTTTTTATGCAAAGGTATAACAATAGCATATTTCAGTCTATCAGGGAAAATGCCCTGTTCCAGAGAGCTATTACACAGGTGGCTGAGAATCTTACTTATCTGTTGAGAACAAGCTTTTAGTATTTTGCTGGAAATGCCATCAATTCCATGTGAGTTTTTGCTTTTAAGCAAGTTTATTATTTTCCTAATTTCAGAGGGAGAAGTGGGTGAGATTTCAATTGTATCAGATTGCATAGGTATGGCCTCTTCCATTAACAGCCTAGCATCTTCTAATGAACACCTGGATCCTACTATATCCACAACATTTAGAAAATGATTATTAAAAATATTTTCAACTTATGACTTATTGTTCGTAAAGTTTTCATTCAATTTGATGGTAATACTGTCTTCCTCTGCTCTTGGTTGACCTGTTTCTCTTTTAATAATATTCCAAATTGTTTTAATTTTATTATCAGAGTTGCTGATTTCAGACATGATACACATACTCCTGGATTTTTTAATAACTTTTCTTAATATAACACAGTAGTTTTTATAATTTTTGATAGTTTCTGGGTCACTACTCTTTCTTGCTGTCAGATACATTTCCCTTTTCCGGTTACAAGATATTTTTATACCCTTAGTAAGCCATGGTTTGTTACAAGGTTTCTTACGAGTATATTTAACTATTTTCTTGGGGAAGCAGTTTTCAAATGCATTTACAAAAATGTCATGAAATAAATTATATTTTAAATTGGCATCAGGTTCACGGTACACCTCATCCCAGTCTAACTGCTGTAGGCTTTCCCTGAAATTTGCAATTGTTAAATTGTTGACTGAACGTACTACTTTGAAGGACTGTTTAGTATTGCTGAATGGAGCTATGTCATATATTGTAACTAGCTGTGCACCATGATCAGAAAGACCATTCTCAACAGGCTGAGCATTTATCTGGTTAAACTTATCTTGGTCTATAAAGAAGTTATCTATCAGTGAGCTGCTATCCTTTACCACCCGAGTAGAAAAATCAATAACGGGTGTCAAATTGAAAGAACCGAGTAATACTTCAAGGTCATTTTTCCTATTACCCTCTTTCAGAGAATCTACATTGAAGTCCCCACAAATAATAATTTGCTTCCCCCTTTCTGACAGATAGCACAACAAGGAGTCCAAATTTTTCAGAAATAGATGAAAATTTCCTGATGGGGACCTATATACAGTTACAATTATAAATGTGCCTTTATTTAATTTAAGCTCACAGGCACATGCTTCTATATGTTTCTCTACACAAAACTTTTTTGTTTCTATACTTTTTGCACAATGATAACTTTTGACATATATGGCAACTCCTCCTTTCTCCATATTTACTCTCATTACATGTGCAGAGAGCTTATAACCACTTACATTTACCTTATCCATATCAGTAACAATGTGATGCTCAGACAGGCATAGTATATCTATTTCATTCTCAGCTTCTAAATCTTCCAAACAAACCAGAAGCTCATCTACTTTATTCTTTAAACTCCCAATATTTTGATGAAATATACTTACATTATTTTTAATTATACTTTTATGAGAACCTTTCCTTATTCTAACATTTGCAGTACTCTCCTGTCTGAGTTTCTCATTGTGCTTAGGCCTAGTTCCTATACCAGTGGTCACATGGTGTTCAGAGAGGCAGATTATGTCAATTGGGTTGGGTGACTTTAGTTCATCAATGCAATTACCTAGGACTATGCAGAAGGGCAGAAGGGCCTGGTGAATGTCTGGAACAGATTGAATTGGAAAGGGTGACAGCCCGAGATACCAATTTTAAAGGTAAGCACAATAGATGGAATACCAAGTGCTCTACAAGATTTCAGAAAGAGGATGTATGCTCGGAGTTTAGCTAGGGCAATGGTGAATTTTACATTACTCCACTACTGACCGTGCATGTTTATTTAAGGCCACATTGTACAATTGCACATGTTCAATGTCACACATCAATCTGCAATTGAATGTATGTACTTACAAAACATTTCCTGACCTTCCATGAATCTTCCTACGTATCTCTCTACAAAATATCTACTATTTATTACCTTATAACACTTCCACCATAAGTTTCCATCTCATAATTTTTAACCTTTTTTCAGATAGTCCTTTTGTCTCCTGACCATTAAACCATGATACCTGCTCATTCTACCTCCGCCAATTCGAAAATTCACCTTTGTCCTAACAAAACTCCAGGTACACATCCTCTTTCTGAAATTTTGTATGACACATTGTATCCCACCTAATGGGCTTGCCATTAAAATTGGCTTCTCAGGCTGTCATTAATCCTACCATATGATTCTCCATCTTCTCCATCTGCCCCTCACTCTTCCACTCTGGTCCTCTCACCCCACCAGTCCCTCACAGCTCCTCGATTACGCCTTGTTGACTTACTCCACCTTCCACATCCCCAAAAGCTTCCTCCACCCCAACAACAGCCAACCACAACCCACACAAAACCTTGTTTAAAACAGTCACAACCTCCATCCAACCATGGTGCTCCTCCCTTTTCATACAGTCATCCCCTGGTTATCTTTCAGGAGTTCCTCACTTCTAACTTGGCCTCACCTTCATTTCTTAAATTTCTCCCCAGTGAGTCCAACATTACTCTGTTGTAACACGCACTACACATAACCTGAAAAATAATCCAGACCATATCATCCTTCCCTTTGACAAAGGCTCCACCACAGTGGTCATGAATTGCATCAACTACATGGCTGAGGGCCTCAGCCAACTTTCTGAATCCTCTGCATACAAACCTCAAAACCATGATCGCATCCCAAATGTCCAACATGGTGTGCAGCAGTTCCTCAAGGCCTTAGGCCCTTCCCAAAACTTGACACCTGAATTTATCTCTCCCCTCATATCAGCAGCATCTACTATCCAACTTCACAAACCCAACCCCACTGGTCTCCCCACTGGTCGTCCCATTGTGGCTGGGTACAATGCTCCCACAGAACGAACCTCGGCCTTTTTTTGACCAACACCTCCAAACAATTATCCATAACTTTCCACCCTACATTCAAGACACTGCTCATATCCTTCATCACCTTTCCACAACTCCTGTCCTATTATCACCTTGCGACCATGGAACATTACGTTTCCCAATGCCGTATTTGCACCAAACCACCATCTCTTTACTAAAGCTCCTAACCAACTACTTCCTGACCCACAATTATTTCATTTCCGAAGGCCAAATCCATGGTACTGCCATAAATACTTCACAGCTTTGTCTGATGCTAACTTATTTATGAGCCATCTGGAGGAATTTTTCACATCCAGTCTGTGGTATCAAGTATCAATACCAATCCCACTGGATATCAAGGTTGGTAATGGAATGGCAAGTTTCCATATCATGCCGACAGATGACAGCCAGTGGCAGCCACTCAACCCACTTGTGCTCGGAGCTACTTCACCACATGACACTGTGCAGACACGTTCTAGTCGTGATTCCAACACCTTGATTCGTGCTTTTGTTGACCTTGTGATCAGTGGTCTCTGTTTCATGCTGAATTATTTGTAATTAGTCTCCTTACACTTGGAGAAATAAAGTTAAGTAAATCTTCTGTTTGTTGCATTATCTAGTTCGCTAATCATTTCTGCTCCTGTCCAGCTTTCTTATGATGACAGTTGCCACACCACTCTGTAGTCCACATCTCCTTCCCATGATGTATGAAGTCATACACAACAAACCCAGGCAAAGAGTACTACTATCTACTTGTGACTGTCATCAAATCTTCAAGCTTTCCTTCCTCCTATTCTGTTGTTTTTTGCTTGCTTTTTGCTGTTATTCATTGTTCAGGATACCCAGTGTTTGCCTTGCTTGTGCTCTTTATGTTCTTAGTTCGGTGGCTTCTGCTTTCGCATATCTTTTTGCTTTCTTTGAGCTACTTTTTCTTTTCACTCTTTGTATTTGTGCATTGTTTAATAGATAAAGGCTACAATGCCACAACTACCTTTAGCTCATCAAACTCAGTTTCAGAGTCAACAAATTTCACAGCTGCTTGAAGTGATGCGGTTCCCTTGCATTGCTTGTGCGAAAAGAATGTTTCTTTTGTTTGGTCGCAAGGGTGTCAGTTTGCTTTCCGGGACTTTAAACCTGCTTTGCTTAGTGATCAATGCCTTTTTCATTTTGGTCCAGGCAACTCTGTGGTCTTGAACGTGAATGATTCTTCTTATGGCATTGGTGCAGTTTTGTTATGTAAATTTGGTTGTGTTGACAGGCCGACTGCCTTTGCTTTGTTGTTGAACAAAGTTCAATGTAATTATACTTAAATGAAAAGGAGACGCTCGTCATTGTCTATGGTATTACTAAGTTTCACCAGTATCTTTTTGGCTGAAAATTTTACTTGGTGACTGACCATAAACCTCTACAATCTTTGCTTAGCCCTTCTTAGTCAGTCCCAACTCACACAGCATAGAATCTGCAATGGTTGGGCCCTTCTTTTGCCAAATCACCAATATGAGATTGTGTATCTGCCCACATGTAAGCATGCCAATGCAGAATCTCTTTCTCACCTTCCTGCTGGCCCGTGTGCAAGTCAAATGTTGTGGTTCCCCAGCTCTCCAGCCTCCCGTGCTTCATTTGCTACACCAAGGTCATTGGGGCATCATTCACAACAAGCAGTTGGTGCAACATCACTACACTTGGCAGGGTATGGGTGCACAAATTGAATGGTTGATTTGTCAGTGCCATACCTGTGTTGAAGCCCCGTATCAGCAGTTCTTTGAATGGCCCAAACCTCAAACACCATGGAAATGTTTGCACTTGGACTTCACATGCTGGCTCGTCATCACTGATGCTTTCAGCAAATTTTCCTTCATGGCTCCTATTCACTCTACTTCGGTTCATTTCAAAATCCAGGGCTTGTAGTCAATCTTTTGCCTCGAGAGTTTCCATGAAGTGACTGTGACTGACAGACTGACTGACTGACTGACAATGGGCCTCAGTTTGTTGTAGTCAGTCTGACTAGTCGCAATCCAATGGTGATGCTTAACATTTCGTATGAACATTTAAGTAACAGACGGACAAACTTCATGCCTCCCACACATGGGACCAAGCTCTGTTATTCTCGTCTTCCTACCGCTCCCAGCCTCACAACGGACCAATGCCAGCAGAGCTCTTACACGGACGGTGCTACCACACATCGCTTCATTTGTTGCACCTGCCCTGGCTGGTGGTGCCATTCAGCCCGGACAGGCGAAGTATCACACTAATGATTTGGTCTTCTACAGATTGTATGGCAGATGGGGGCACTGGGAGCGAGGCACCATTGTACGACATGCTGGATGTTCTACGTTTCTCCTACAGGAACCATGAGGATTGCAGAGATACCACCAGAATCCAATTTGTCCATGTGAATTGTGTGATCCTGCCATAGGGTTTGTGGTTTCAGATTCTGTGCCTACTGGGACACAGCAGCCCATACTGCAGCCAGCTCCCACGGAACCTGCGCTGTTGGCACCAGTCCCAGAACCAATGGAAGTTGACGCCCTTTCAAGGTTGTCACTATCATGACAGCCACTGTCACCTGGGATGGGCCTTTCATCTTGGTGGCTGTCCTACGTGCCACCTCGGATCCCTCTGCAGTCATCAAGATGCCTCTGTCTTTATTTACTGCTCCACCTCTGCATGTAGTTGCACGTCGTCTGCCCAATTTTTCATTTCTTGGTACCAGGCAGGCTAAGGGTGTACGTCACGGTGCAGAAGCTCGACATCAGCCTTGGTGTCGACTCCCATCTCCTCACTGCCCCCTGCATCTAGTCTCTCCTCCCTCCTCCAACCCATTCACTCATTTACACAATACAAGAACAGTGAGGAAGTTGGGGGGGGGGGGGGGAGGGGGGAGGAGGAGGAATGTGTTATCCCATACATGTATCACCCCCAGCGCATCCAGGTTGGAAATGGAATGGCAAGGTTCCGTCTGACACCGACAGTGGTAGGCGAGATATGACAGATCCGACGGTGTGTGTCAGCAGAGTCACACCTCCAGCTGCTGGGTACCACGAGTGCCCTCTGCCACCGCAATATAAAAAGGCCAGTGGCAGCCACTCAACCTATTTGCACTTGGAGTGATGTTGCCATGTAACACTATGCACACACTGTCTACTCCCAGTTCCAACACCATCATTTGTGCTTTAGTACAGAGACGCTCTTCCTTGATGAGCCTCTGATAGCTGGACTCTGATTCATGCTGCATTATTCATAATGAGTCTTTGTGTGTTGGAGAAACACCAGTTAAGTAAATCTTCTATTTGTTGTGTTATTTTGTTTACTAATCATTTCTGCTTCTGTCCAGTTTCTGGATTCTTCCCTCTAAGCACCTTAATCTTGGATGACATCACTAAGCTCTGCACTAGGCTTAAAAATGCTAGTTGCCTGGTAACAATCTTCAACAAAAGAGTTTCACACCAGTTCTGATATTCCCCTACCCAGCAAAATTAGCTTTTTAATCATCTTTACATTTTCCTTTCTGGTTCATCTTGCAGCTTATGCCTTGTACTGTCAGGCTGTTTCTGAATATGTTTGTTTGTCTGCATTATTTTATTCACACTATCCATGGCACTGAAGCTAAAGGAGACTACTAAATTTATGTTATGAGACATGCATTTGACCTTCCCACTGATTTGGAAAGTTTGGTTGTAATCCAATCTTTTGGTCTAACCCTAACATTACCACCACTAATGTCAGTTTGCTATAGAGCTAACTCTTCTGCTACTATCCAATCAGCTTGAAGTTTCAAGATTAGCAGTTCTAGAAATGTGTAGAGATAATGACTGTCACTGCATCTCCAGGGATGGCCAATATCATCCTTCATATAGGTTGTATCACAATAACTCTCACAAAAATAATGCTTACATTCTTCAACTGATTTCCATTTATGATCATTTTCTGGAATTTTACCACATTTAAATTTTGACAGCATAATTTTGCTTTGGTTATCCTGTTAAGAGTTATATGTCCAATAACAGACAGTAACTAACAGGTTTCTACATCATGTTTTTGATAAAATTGTTTGTAAATGAGAACTGTTCAGCAATCATTTCATTACACCATTTGAATGCAGCTTCTAAGTTTAAATACTTTGAGTAACAAAATTTAATAGTGAGAGAAAATGATAATTACTCGTGAAAGATTATCACTGCATATGAAAGACAATTAAAGTTATGGAAACACTAAGATCTTTTAACTCACAGTGTTCCTCAGCCAAAATACTGTGATGAAATCAGGGGATTTTAAACATCGATATGCAGGATCGATCACATGCGTGTATTGAATATCCTTAAAATTATTAATTACATTCCATTCTTATTATGGTCATACCTGATAAAGAGCCTGTCACCATTTTTCTGATATAACTGTATACAAATGGTGTTCAACATAGCTTACTTCACAGAAGCTGTACTCTGTGCTAGAACAGCTTGAAAACTTTCTTTATTGAGGGAAAAGGAATATTTGAAGGCTTAAAAAGCAACTTTAAAAAGAGAGAGAGAGAGAGAGAGATGGGGAGAAAGGGGGGGGGGGGGAGGGAGGGAGAGAAAAGAGAGAGTGGGAGGGAGAGGGAGGGATGGATGAAGGACAGAGGTGAAGGAAACTAACAAATTGTGTTACAGCTTAAGACTTGGCCTATAGCTCTTTTGCCCATAGAGCTATTCAAGTTCTGTATTCGCAGCCTCAATTCTTACTTCAACCCCAAGACATAATATATACCTTGGATTTCAGGTCTCATCAATGTGGATATTCTGTAGGAATGTAAATCTGTTCAGAATTAAACGGGAACACTATTTTCCATGCCACTATCGAATTTTGATTTTGTTGAATGTCTGCAGTGTATAAAATCCAAAAACCACCAATTAACTGTGGTTGCATTTAAGGCAGTATAGCTTCCATGTTTATATGAGTGGTCTTTTACCAGAATGAACTAAGTGACATTTAGTTAGTTTTGAGAAATAAAGGACTGAAGTTAAGAGTTTACAGCAACTTATTTATTAAAAAATATTTATGAATATATATGTGGTCTGGTGCATAACGTGTGTGAAAAACTTTTACAAGCATTATGAGCCTTGCAGCACATTATTTAATTACAGCTTGAAACTTAAAACTACAGAGAAACAATGCAAAATATCCATGTACGTTAGGTTATTTTGTTGTCACATCACATTAATGCACTTCAGTACAAAATACAAAGTAAGGTTTTCTTGTTTCTGTATTATATTCATATATAGATCTATTTGGCAACTGAAACACACAAATATAATTTCAGCATTTATGTAATACAGAATTATTAAGCAATTTTTGGAATTAGGAGAGAACATTGGAATATACTTAAGCGATGATTATGCTTCCCCAATACTCATCTTCTTCTATTACTGTCACTGCTCATTTCTGATACTTCAGCCATTTTGAGACCCTTATAGAATTCATGGTATATTGGGGGTATGCACATAAGAAGGCTCTGAATATCTTTCAGTTTCTCAGGGCATAGAGTGTGACCTAATGGATACAGTGTAGGTAATGTAATTTGACTGAGAGAACAGTGGCGAGCTTTTAAGCGTTTATTTAAATTCACTGAAGAGTATTCTTCCATGTCATTGTGGCTGTATTTGTACTCCATTATCCCCAGCTTCTCTTTTGGAAATCTCATCTCCTTAATCCTAAGCCACTCAACCTTTTCTCCAGAAAGATTTACTTTTCTGTTAGTCATTGCTTTTTTGAGTAGCATAGTATTTTTGAAGTCACTACAATCCATTTTTACGACTTCAAATTTACCTTTCTTCACTCTGGCATTCTCAATAATAAAAAAAAAAAAGCTGTTCTGTGGCAAATATTTCTGGATAATGCCATAGTTTCCTTTCTATATCCCCAAAAATCACTGTCATTCGGAAGATGCAAGTGACCAGGTTCAGCAAATTTGTGCGTAATTTTGAGGGAGCTGTATCACCTTTGAATACAAATTTCTGTTTGCAATTGTGTAGATGACCAAGACATCTGTGGGTGGTTAAATAGTGATACCTACGAACTGGGATTTGAAAAGCTGAGTGACGTGGATACAGTAAATAAATTGTGTTCAGTAGACGAAGAGAGAGAAGATGAGATGATCGAAAAACCCGTTATACCACACACACACACACACACACACACACACACACACACACACACACACACAAAGGCACTGAAATGTGTACATATTAGAATATGCATAATAAAATTTGTTTGATTATGCTTATAGTTTGACACTCCGGTATACGAGAAGTCTCATACGGAAAAAGTGAATAAAAAACAGTAACAGGAAAAATGAACAAGAAAGTAGGTGATTCACAATACGTGTAATTCGGTGAACATGTTGTCAGTTTCCAGTGAGTAATGGGTAAGTAATGCAGTGGGTTTTCAACTGTAAATACAGTAAGTAGTAGTTTCTAGTAAAAGCCTGTGTAGGTTGTATTATCTATGGTTTTTGGTTACCCATGCAGTGGAGCTACATTAACCTGCACTGTGTTCTTTTCAGAAAACGTAATTAAATATCAGCCTTCAGACTGAAGACCACAACAACAAACAACAAATACTGAAAAAAGTGAATTGAGACTAAAATAAAATAATGAATCAGACAAGCAAAAGCCAAAGGGCCACTGAAATCACTCATAAAATAAAACAACATTTTCCCTGTCCCTACTTATTACCCACTCTTGCAAATTACTCAATGACAGCAAAAGGAAAACTATAAAGTTATGACCAATTTGCTGGCCAGTGTTTGTCCTCAGGAGAAAAACTGGTTTTAGTACTGCTGATGCATACTCACATAAAAGTGCATGAAATTATTCTAGTAATGGTAAATCTGGGATGGGATAATGACAATACTGAATACTGATATTATTAACCTAACTTTTGGAAATATTAATTTCTTCCTCAGTGAGGAAAAAGGGATGGGTTGGGGAATGTTAGAAAGGAAGGGCAGGTCACTCAGACCCACGGATGAGAAGGAGCCATCTGCTGTGAGGATGAGGGGACACAAAGATAAAAAAAGAGGAAAGGAGGCAGAGGGTAACTCTCATAATTTAAAATTATTTAATGATTTAGAATCAAGGATTGAAGGTTTCTTTCATCTGCATACCACATAGCACCTTTCCTGTTAATTTTACTGTATTAAATATAGCACGAGGAAAAACAAATGGTTAATAAATGTCAAACCATAGTTCATGCTACAGCTTTACTCATTTCACATCACTGAAAGTGTTCCTTTATGATGGATTCTATGGAATATGATGAATGCACAAATGAATGAATGAACAACAAGTGCCTAAAATCAGAACTGAATTCAGCATGTCAGGGAGCAGCCAAGATTCTCAGATTTCTAAAATGACTGCTTACTACTTTAATATTTCTCATATTCTGAATAGCTTTCCTACTGTATTATTTGTTACCCAGAACCCAGTATTTGTCAATAAATTCACCTGGCTTCCACACCTCATGATAACATCTGTTCACTTTTTACTATTAAGCTGCCTTATCCCTTGCTTAACCTTTATTAACTTCTAGACTTCCCTGCCTATAACTTGGCCACTTCAATGATTACTGGTCCTCTTCGAGTTTTCACTTTGAGAAAAATAATCATAATGCCATCAATTCAATGTCTAAAGCCATCAATTCCATGTATAAATTCTTCAGAAAGAACTAGTTAGTCTGAAATCTGCAGAAAGCCAATTCTTCTTAACTTATCCTGTCAACTACAAGCAGCTAATAATTGAAGATAAGCCCACAAAATAACTGCAAAACTATTTGAATAAAGAGGAATGAAAGCTAATTTTTTTTACTTACCTATTCGGGGTTTGAGTTCCTGCAACAAAGGTTGCTTCCTTGCAGCACCAGATGTTGTCATGCCAACAACAAGTGCATCTTGCATTATATTGAGATCTTCAATATCACGTATTTCATCGTATCTCATACATAGCTGTTTGTATTCTGATTGTAAGTGCCACACCCTCTTCATGAGAGTTAAGTGCAAACAGTGACACCAATATTTGTACAAATACCATCGTTCTTCAATGTTAAGCTCCCAAAGGTTGTAAGCACGTGTCAGTCTCTCAACAACACGCCCATCTATATTGACAACCTGTGTAAGGCGGCTCTTGAAGAACCTATAAAAGATGAAAATGTGATCTGAATTATGCCTATTACAATTACAATGCACTGCCAATCAGAGCCATACTGAAGTAATCCTCCACCCTTGGTATAACTGTCAAAGCCCATGATGTTACATGGGTGAAATGAAGCTGTAGAAGCAACTGTGGAATAACGGTTCAAGCTAAATGCTCTTTTCCTCAACAGAAGATAGAAACACAACAGGCACCAGAACCCATGAAATGTATTAGAAGTTGCGAACATGGACAACCATCAGAATTATAATGGAATGACACCAATGAAAATTTGTGCGAGACTGGGACTCAACCCAGATTTCCTGCTTATCACAAGCAGTTGTCTTACCGATAGGCCATCTGAGCACGCTTCCTGGCCAGGCCCAAAATTCCACATGATGTCAACCAAGTGTGTAGAACCTGCACTCATACATCCATTATGTGTATTTCTGTAGAGGGGAGGGACTCTAATCAAAAGTCACTTGTCCAGTGTTGGCAATAAATACAACTTTTTTTTTCTGTTCATTTTTTGCACCTCCCTGTGCCCGCACCCTTGACAGAGCCTTATCTCACCGTGCCTTCATATAGCCCTGCTGCCAACTCGCAACTATATGATTCAAGAAGTTGACATTCACATTTGATAATCCACCAAAATCTTTTACAGACTGATATGTGAGGGCATAATGGAGATGGTCCTTAAATTTTTCATTTTAAAAAATGGCTATCATGTTTATACATACTGCAGGCCAAAAATTTTTCTGTTCCGAGATAGCAGTCAACAAAACTGAATGAACTAGTTACAAACTGATAAATAAATACCTTATTTCAAACACTGAAGGATACTATTTGGGAAAGAATGAGGGTGGAGGGGTCAGGGGGAGAAAACTGTGTCATCACTGACACATTCTTGTCTCTCTCCAAGTAACATGGAGCCTCTTTGACACCTAGTGATAGTTCAGCAGAAACTTCATATGAAAGGAATGATTCTTTTCTCCTGTCACTGCAAACCAATATGCAATGCGACAGGATGATCTGCTTTTTCATCCTATTCCCCCACCCCTCTATAGAAAGTGAAGGAGAAATATCATTTTAGGGGACATTGAGATTCACCACACTGCTGTTCACTGAACTACTAGTGATAGCCAACTGTCTGACTATCAAACTGTCAGCAGAACTTCATTGATTTGATACATTTCACAGGCACTGGGGTGCGCATTTACAACCAAAGTTATGGATTCTGAACATTATGGCACTTGAACTGGTGGCCTCTACATACAACTTAAAATTTCTTTTACAGGCTTTGAAATTGTTTAAGTGAATGTGCAATGTAATAACTTGCTTTTATGGACATTTGAGGGCTGCATTTTCACTCTTTAACATTTAAAAATGTGTTTGAGGTTAGATGAACATGACACACGTACATTACATGTTTTTTGATTTACACAATTAATCAGATGTATCACTTCTTGCAGATAATATCAATTTTATGACTATTGGCTTACTCACAATGAACTGTATTTCATCATGATTGAGACTGATACCTTTTCTTTTCAATTGTCTTTGCACATTTATCATAGTGCATGAATTTTTGAATTTCAGCTTATAAGGTGTGAAAACTATGAATGACACTGAGTATAGAAATTTTACTTTCTGTACAGTAGTTATACTTCTAGCCCAAAGATTTTAAGAGTTTTCAGCTAGACAGCACAAGAAGTATTGAAAATATCAGAAAGCAGGGGAATAAGTTCCGGCAAAAATAAGTTTTTATCAGAGACATGGGAAATCCATCATTATGAATAACACTCCATGGAGCTACAAACTATTGACAAGAACCTCCTTTGTGACCAAGAGTTTATGCAGATACAGAAGTGAAAGCACTCACAACAGAACAAAACAAAAAGTAATCCTTGGTACAAACATGTAAATGTAAAAATGCACTGTTTTTGTGGCCCATCCTCTAACAAAGTGGTTCCATTATCGATGGATATCATTTATTTTTTGACAATATAGGAATAGGATAGATTGCTGCTCACCGTAAAGTTGGCACACCGAGTAAACAGCCACAATGAAAAGACTGTTACACATTTAGCCTTTGGCCAAAGCCTTCTTCAGAAAAGAAGATGTACACACATTCACGCAAACAACCACATCTCACACACTTATGATCATCATCTCTGGCAATTTGCACCGAAATACTACTGTTATGTTGAGCGGCAATCTGGAATGGGGCAGAAAATGAAGAGCGATAGCGGTATATGAGTGTGAGAAAGACGAGTGCTGTCTGGCAGAGCGTGCACGGACTAGATGGAGGCATGAAAAGACTACCAGGCACAGTGTTGTGAGGGTGTGGGGTAGGGATGTGGGGAGGAGGGGAAGGGGGGGGGGGGGGTGGCTAGCAAAATAGGAGAAAAGCAGGGATGGGAAAAGATGGGCGGATGTGATGGCAGAGGGCAGCACACAATGGGTATGAGGGGACGTGAACAGCGAAGGAGTGACAGGACAGAGTGGGGGGAGGATTGGAACTGTTGGGTGGAAAGTGTGGGGACAGTAGGTTACTGTAGATTGAAGCCGGTATAATTTGAGCAGAGTGTGTGTTGTAAGGGTAACTCCCATCTGCATGGTCCAGAAAAGCTGGTAATGGAGGGGAGGATCCAAATGGACCACATTGCGTAGCAGCCATTGGAATCAAGCATGTAATAATCAGCCATATGTTGTGCCGCAGGGTGGTCCATTTTGTTCTTGGCCACAGTTTTGTAGTGGCCATTCATCCTGGTAAACAGCTGTTTAGTAGTAATACCAATATAAAAAAGTGTGCTGGTATAAGACATGGCTGCTTTCACAGGCAGTGCCACCCCTGATGGAAAAGGGCAAGTCTGTGACAGGTCTAGAACAGGAAGTGCTAGGTGGGTGGACTGAGCAGGTCTTGCATCTGGGTCTTCTACAAAGATATGATCACTATGGCAAGGGTTTGTGGTTGGGATTGGGAGTGGTTTAAGGATGGACTAGGATGTTGTAGAGGGCGGGTGGTCGACTGAAAATCACTTTCGGAGAGATGGGAAGGATCTTTGATAGGATGTCTCTCATTTCAGGGCATAGTGATAAAAAATCAAAGCCCTGACAAAGCATGTGATTCATTTGTTCTGCTCTGGGTTGGTACTAGGTGACGAAGCATGCACTCTCCTTTGTAATTGGTTCCAGGGGTGAGATGGGAGGATTGAAGGTGTGTGGTGTGGTGATATGGCAAGGGAAATCTGTTTGTAGCCTAAGTCTGGAGGATAGTGTGTGTGTGTGTGTGTGTGTGTGTGTGTGTGTGTGTGTGAGAGAGAGAGAGAGAGAGAGAGAGAGAGAGAGAGAGAGAGAGAGAGAGAGAATGGGTGAGACCTTCAGAATACTGAGGAAAGGGAGTTCTTGTCAATGCAGATATGCTTTCCCCAGGTGGCCAGGCTGTATGGGAGTGATCTTTTGGTGTGGAAGGGATGGCAGCTGTTGAAGTGCTGGTACTGTTGTTGGCTGGTGGTTTTGATGTGGACAGAGTAGTGTAGAGCCACCAGAGGAGGTGGTCAATGTCCAGGAAGGTGGCTGCGTTGAGGAGGACCAGGTAAAGCAGATGGTAGAGAAGATGTTGAGGTTAAGAAGGAATGAGGATAGAGTGTCTTGACTCTTGAGTCCATATCATGAAGATTTCATCAACCGACCTGAACCAGACCCAGGGTTTGAGGTTTTGGGAAGCTAGTAACATTTCCTGTAGATGACCCATAAACAGGTTGGGACACAAGGATGCCATGCAGGTGCCCATGGCTGTGCCACGGATTTGTTTGTATGCCTTCCCTTTAAAGGAGAAGTAATTGTATGTTATGACAAAGTTAGCAATGTGTATGAGGAATGAGATGGTGGATTTTGAGTATGCAGGACATTGGGAAAAGCAGTATTCAACAGCGGCAAGACAAGGGGCATGAGGGATGCTGGTGTATAGGGAAGTGCCATCAACAGTCACGAGTAGGTAAAGGAGATGGGATGGTGGAGAGTCGGTGAAGGAAGTGATTAATATCTATGACGTGGGAGGCTAGATTTTGGACAATTGGTTGGAAGTGTTGGTCAATGAGAGCCAAAATTCTTTTAGTGAGGGAGCAGCAACCATCTATATTGAGGCATCCAGGACTGTTGGGTTTGAGGATTTTGGGGAGCGTGTACAAGGTCAGTGTGCAGGGTGTCACAGAGGTGAGGAGCCATATGGATCCAGGGCAGATGTTCTGGGAAGGGCCTAAGGTTTTGAGCAGTGATTGGAGGTTATTTTGCACTTCTGAGATAAAATCATTCCGGCACAGTATATGGGTAGAGGGCTCAGGTAAGTGACAGAGGCCTTCCACCAGGTAGTCACTGTGATTCATAATGACAGTGATGGAATCTTTGTCTGCAAGTTGGATGAACAACTCAGGATTTATTTTGAGATTCAGTATGGCTGTCCTTTCTTCTGCTGAAAGTTTGGTGTTCTTAGGAAGGGACCCGGGGAGGTATGGTCAAAAAAATTTGGAGGTAAGGAGTTCCATAACTGCCCAAAACCTGGCCTCCTACATCAAAACTACCAACCACTTCCTTCACCGAATTGCCACCAACCCCATCCCCATACCTAGTACATCCCTAATCACTGTTAATGCCACTTCCCTACACACCAACATCCCCCATGCCCATGAACTTGCCATTACTGAACATTACTTCTCCTAATGTCCTTCAGACCCCAAACCCATTACCTCATTTCTCCTGCATCACAGCCATGGGCACTACATCACAGCCATGGGCACTAGTGTGGCACCCTCCTGCGCCAACCTGTTTATGGACCACTTAGAGGAAACATTCCTAGCCTTCCAAAACTTGAAATCCCTGGACTGGTTCAGGATGACTGATGATATCTATACGATTTGAACTCAGGACCAAGACATTCTATCCTCATTCCTTCATAACTTCAACGCCTTCTTCCCACCCACATAGCTTGATCCTCCTCAATCCAGCATGCCACCTTCCTTTCCATTGATCTCCTCCTCTCTGACAACTCTATCCACTTCTCTGTCCACACTAAACCCACCAACAACAAACAGCACCTGAATTTGAAGAGCTGCCATCTCTCCCACACACAAAAAATCACTCCCACACAGTCTGCCCGTCTGGGGACAGCATATCTGCAATGATAAGAGCCCCCTTCCCCAGTAAGCTGAAGTGCTCACCAAGACCCTCACAGGCAGACACTACCCCTAAATCTAGTCTGCTAAGATTTCTCATGCCCTTTTCCCACACACAACCCTTAACCTCCCATCTCCTGTAAGAACCACGTGCAAAGAGTGGTCCCTTAATCAGCGAATACCACCTTGGACTGAGATAACTGAACATCCTTCAGCAAGGCTTTGATTACTTATTATGATGCTCTGAAATGCGGGAGATCCTACCCAAGATCCTTTCTGCCCCTCCTAAAGTGGTGTTCTGTTACCCACCCAACCTACACAACATCCTAGTTCATCCCTATGCTACTCCCAATCCCAAACCCCTTACCACAGGCATCTTATCCCTGTGGAAGTCATGCCCAGTCCACCCACCAGCACTCCTTATTCCAGTCCTTTCACAGGATTATCCTTCCCCATCAGAACCCGGACCACCTGTGAAAGCAGCTCAGCTGCAATCAGCTGTTCCTATTGGTATTACACAACCAATCAGCCGTCAACCAGGGTGAATTGCCATCGCCAAAGTGTGATCAAGACCATGGCAGACCACCCTGAGGCACAACATGCTGCTGAACATAACATGTTTGATTTCAATCGCTGTTTCAAAACCCAGGCTATCTGGATTTTCCACTTCGTCATCAGCTTTTTTGACCTGTGCAGATTCTCTGCTCCCAAAATTAACTCAGCCTCAATCTGCAATAGTCAATTGTTCACATACCATCCACCCCACCCCCACCCTCTGCCCTATCACCTCCTCCCTATTCATGTCTCCTCACCCCCTTTGTCTTCCACCCTCTGCCGAACACACCTGCCCACCTTCCCTACCCCTGCTGCTGTCCTATCCCCCCCCCCCCCCCAACCTCCCTATCCCACAGCCTCCTGACTCTGTGCAGTCTTGTCATGCCTTCATCTAGTCCCTGCATACTACACTACACAGTGCTCTTCTCTCCCTGCTATCCCTCCCTATTTTCTGCCCTACTCCATACTGCCACTCAATTGCATCCTAGTGTGAACTGCCAGAGATGGTGATCATATGCGCATAAAGTGTGAATGTGTGTGTGTGTGTGTGTGTGTGTGTGTGTGTGTGTGAGAGAGAGAGAGAGAGAGAGAGAGAGAGAGAGAGAGAGAGTGTCAGTGTGTGTCCTTACCTAAGGAAGGCTTTGGCTGAAAGCTAAATGTGTAACAAACAGTCTTTTCGTTGTGGATGTCTACAACTCAATATATCATCTTTACGGTGAGTAGAAACCTAATCTTTTTTCCTAATATTGCTGATATTCCAACCTGGATTTACCCTCTGAATGTTTGATTTAGATATCTCATACCCTCCAACAGCTGCAGCCCCTAATTACTTGTACAATACATTAAAAGCACACTTTATCTCTTACAAGCACAATAAATCCTTAAATTGGATCTTTTGTTAAGGTGAAAAGCACCATAAAAACTAAATTTGGAACTTACTTTACAAAAAGCTTGGCCAGTTTTAAAATACTGTAATTTTGATAACAATATTTAGGTTGATATTAATAGTATTTCATATCTCAACTTCAGAAAGTCAGAATAAGCCCACCATCACATTGTAAGAAAATTTTAGATACAAGTTTTCAGGTAATTTCTGTATTTGATATTACAACGACAAAAATGCAGGCAATAAAAGAGACAGTGATAAATCGTGAAGAAAACTGGACTGTTATATCTTCTACCCCAGCTATCTGTAGGATGCAATATGAGATTGATTATAGGCCACAGAATATTTAATTTGTATAAGATTACAGTGGAATAAAGAAGTGACAATGGCTTGCTAGATCAGTGGGCAACAACCTGAAAATATATCATACAACGGTTCCAAATTCCATTTGTCGTTTGTTAAGGACATTTTACGGCACCTAGGAGTTTCTCCCTGACAATGCTCTGGGTCTGTGAAGCATGCAATGCTGCAAGTTTCCTTGTAACTGACAGGCAGAGTCATTTCTTACAGAGGAGAAAGTTAGAGCATACTACCCTTTGTGGAACAACACATAACACGGGACTGATGTTCAAATCAACCTTCAGGCTGATGACTGCCTCAATCTCTAAAATCCATTAGCCCTGCCAATTATTGCAATTTTTCTGTTTCTGAAGGCACACTCTTAAATGAAACAAATGTGAAGCAATTACTTGCAATGAAAACACAAATAGCCTGCTACAGCTAGTAGTTACTTAATATATTTGATGACTTATTTTATAGCACTGTGTAAGACAGCAATTTTACATGTAGGTTTGTCATTTTTGAAGAAGCTTGCCAAGTATTTAGTACAGCATATGAAACAACCACCATGATACAAAATTATCATTTACAAATATAAGTGCAAACTAGAAACAGTATATATATGAACTGTAAATAAGACATTACCTGTAAAGGCCCATGTTATACAGCCACAGCTGCTGGAACTTCACAAAATCCTCTGGGTTATCCCGAGAACGCTCCATCTGCTCTTGACAATACTGACTATCTGCAAGAAGACGTGACAGCTCAACAGCATATTTTAATTGTACTGTGCTTACTGTTTGTATAACTAGATCATATTCATCACTGAATACATTAATATTGTTGTCATCGTCATCATCATCTTCAGCACCAACATTATCACCATCTACATTAGGTAAATCATCTAGATTTGTAGTATTACAGGCATCATCACCGCCCTGCTGAAGTTCATTATCTGGGTTGTCATTTCCATCTCCTTTCAACCATTCTATGAAAAGTTCATCACTGACTGACTGTTTATCTATAAATGATGCAAGTTGTTTTTCAGTAAGTCCCATTTCCTTCAATGAAGAAATACTGACTACCCCCCAGTTGTCAGACATTTTGTCTAGATCTCGTTGCAGAGAATGAATGTGATTGATGACATCTTGCATTTGTCTAAACATCTCCCTGGTATGTGATGTAGATGCTCTCACTCCACGAGATCGTCTAACTTCTTTCAGATTATAAGGCTCTAGAGCTTTTGACTGTGATTGACCACCAATTCGAATTATTTTTGTTGTATATTGTAAAGTTCCTTCCAGGACTTGATCCAGGGCATGGTTAGTGTAGCATACTACAAGAATAGGTCTATGGTTACTGTTCCATACGTTTTGGTTGTAGAGAAAAGTTTCCATTATCTTCAACCCAAGGAAAGTTTTGCCTGTTCCTGGAGGTCCTTGTATTATTACAAACTCTTTTGTCAAAGCAGATTTGAATGACTTATATTGTGAAATGTCCAAGTTCAGATCATCTTCTGTGGGCCAAGCATTCATTTCAGTAACTGGAACTCCAAAATCATCAATATTGTATATTACTGAAACTGGATTTGCAAGTATATACAGGGGCAGACCCACTTCTGTAATCCCATCAACAATATAAGGCTTCATTGGAAATTCTGTGAATGGCATGCTCTGCAATGCATTTAATACCTGCCTGTATGGTTCAAAGTAAACTTCACTTTCCGCTACTGTAAAAGTTCGATCAAATATATTGGTATCTATTTCGTCACAAAGTTCCACCACAACACAACCCTTCTCAAGCTGTTTCTTATCCCTGTCCAATACTGTACCAAAAAAGAAGGTTCCAAAATTGTCTTGTGTAAAACACAACAAAGAACCAAACATAAAACGTTTGGAATGTTCCCACTGAATGTTTTTCAGCTTCCTCTTAGTATCAAAATTTAATAACACACCCACTTTTTCTTTAACAGTTACAGTGTTTAAAAATTGAGCATCATGATACATTCGCACATTGTCAATCCTCTTAAATTTTTTCTTGCCTTGGAGACAATGTTCCATATATTGCGATATACCCTCACGTAAAGGACCCACAAAGTCTTCCCGCAACAAGCGGAACTGGACATCTAGATAATGTTCCACATCAATATATGCCCCCTTGATGATGCTAGGTCGCAAAAATGGTTTGTTAGCAAAATCTTCAGCAGTTGGGAATATACTGTAGTGTCTAAAATTATCAGGGGGCTGCAAATATTGGAGTTGCTCCATTTTGCTACTTTCTTTTATTGAATTACGTTCGTATTCTTCCCTCTTACTTTTTAGCTGGGCACTGAGGTCTTCAAGTTGCTTCTTAACATCATCACAGTTAATGTTCTGGTATCTCTGAGCTCCTTCTATGGACAGTTCTGTCATAATAAACAGATTATTAAATTTTTCACATGCAGTTTGCGGGAGCACATTAATAACTGTTTTATAAAATATTAGAAGATTTTCTAAGAATGGTAATATTTTCGATTTTCTTGATTGATGTTCAGTTGGGATTTTGTTGATTTGCCTTTCAAGCTGGTTTAAAAAGTGTGGCTGGCACGCTGCAATCAAAACAGTTGTTTTGTTGTGTTGAAAACCAACAACACAGACTTTCTCTGCAAGGATTCTTAATGTAAGATGTATTAAATCAGGAAACATTTCCTTTTTTAACATTTCATCAAACCCTGTTTTAGAGCTTGCTAATTTTACAACAACATCCACAGGATCTTTATCAATAAGATTTTCTAGAAACTTATACCCAGTCCCTTTAATCGAGGTAGAAGATTTTTGCCTGTCTTCCACCTGTGATTTGTCCCTCACAAACCTAGAAGTAGTTTCGTAACTTTGATCTGCATGGGCACCCATTTTGTATCTGCCCCTCGCTGCGACTGATTTGTCATTGGAATGTTGTACACTGGCTTCACAATCAGCTCTTGTTGAATTAGTGAGCCGATCACGTGAACTCCATCGAACATTTCCTCTTTGATTGCTGTCATGTGAGAAAAAATGACTAGAATTTCCAGGGTGTTTTGAACGGGCAGCAAAATGTTGTGGGACACCAACATTCTTATGTTTTGAAGGGAACCTGTCCGAAACACTTATGTCAACATTACTGCCTGTTTTCTTATTATTTCCTTGTTTTTCAGTTCTTGTAGTAGAAGACAGACTGGATGAAAAAGGACTCTGTGTGTCTTGCTCTTCTTGCCTTCTGCCATTGAGTTCAAATTTCTTTCGTGGGACAGACTGATGACGTCTGCGCTCTGTTCTTGTTCTGCTTTCCACATTGGCAGCATCAAGCACAGAAAACAGCTTATCTGACAAACTTTCTGCCATATCTGCACCAAATTGTCCTGCAACAAATTCAATAAAATACAATTAAAACATTGTATTCTCAAAAAGTCTATTTACTTACTACATTCTAGCAGAAATTTTCATGTATAATGTTTCAACAGAATATAATTTGGAGTTTCCTATAAGGAATTTGTCAAATGAAAATGAGACAGATGGGGAAAAAAAACCCGCACACCAAGGGTTCTGTACAAACTTAATTATGTGTACAGGGAGCAATAATTTCAAACAATGTAAACCCCAGGTAAGAACATAAACAATGTAGGAAAAGACAAGATTGCTACTTACTGTAACAAAGACATGTTAAGGTCCAGACAGGCACAATTAAAAGACACTTACATAAAGCTTTCAACCACAGCCTTCATCAGTAAGAGAGAGAGAGAGAGAGAGAGACATACAACATTCATACACAACTCATGCACACATGACCGCAAACTCCACCTGTGCACGAGGTGTGCTTGTTTGTGTGTATCTCTCATTAACTGAGGAAGGCTGTGGCCGAAAGCTTTATGTAAGTTTCTTTTAATTGTGTCTGTAATGTAACACGATAATAATAATTTCATGTTGCATAGCAGCCTGGTGCAACACTTTCTATTGGACACCATTTTGGTGACTTACGTGTCCCTAAAATATCCCAGTTACCCAACTGGGGATAGGGGGCCTACAGTTTAAAGTGGAATCTAAACCACATGTTTCTGATGACTCCTCATATCATTAAGAGGTGAAGGTTAGGTTAAACTGAAGAATCCATGATCTGACCAAAATTCGAATCTGCGATCTGTTGGTTTCCAGCTATCTTCGTGGACAGTAAGTGGTGGGGTTTTAAAAATGCTTTCATTAGGTTTCATAAAACTTTGACAAAGTATTTGACAAGTAATTATTATTATATGTTTTAACTTGATTTAACTACGCTTTATAAATTTTGTAAAGTTACTTTCCTACTTAATAAATTATTGTTACTGTGGAACGGGTGAGCGGTTGGAAAATTTTACTACTAACGGAAATATAAAAGTGGGTAGTTGGTAGAAAAGGTTGACTTCCCATGATGTAGATGAATAACAGTGTCATGGACCATGAGATCCACTTTTTCTGCTGCATACATCTGTGAAATCACTCCAAGGATGCTAAGGAAATCTGAGCAGATGGGGAAATTATTCCATCACGTCTTATTGGTATCAATGTCTTTTGGAATACATACAATTATGTATTGAATACAATGAATTCGTGGTAGGCGAACACTAAAATGATGGTCAGAGAAATGACTGACAGCTCAAGATAGTCCCCCATTTAGACTAGACAGTATACACTGGAATGAAATAGTGGCAATTGTCTTCAAAAATGACTCATATCTACACTACAAGTGCTATTTACAAGATGTAAAGAATCAATATTTTTCAGACCAGTTTCAAAAGGACTGCTCTTCATACAAATTCCAATGGATCTCATTGCTCATAATTCATTGTTAAAAACCATTCCAGGGTGCACAAGCAGCATTATAGGGAACGTGACATGCGATTGGAGTAGGAACTGGGTATTTCACTTGTTACACCCCGAGGAATTGTGCGGTTCCCCAGACCAGTACAGAGACTGTGAATGTGGCTTGTCCTAAATAACACCTTGGTCAACCTAAATCAGTCACTAACTTCCTTTAAGTAAGACAGACCAGCTTACAGATACACAGTAGAACCATAATAAAGCCGGGATTTTTCACAGTTGCTAAAAATTAGAGGAGAGATGTTCTGTACACTCCTGACAACTTACGGCTTCCACATTTTAGAATACTGTTCAGATTGGCAGGCAAAGGTTTCAGGCCCCTCTAGTATGGCAACTAATCCTGATTTCCAAGAAATATAAGCCCCAGGAAGGAATGGATAGTGTCTTGAAAAAAGAGGTTATAAGATGAAAATTAATGTAGTCAAATTAAATTAGGTGATGCTGATGGAATTGATTACGAAATGAGACACAAAAAGTACTAGATGAGTACTGCGGATTTAGACAGCAAATTAACTGTCAAAGGCAGAAATAGAGAGGATCTAAATCTTAGATTGGCAACAGAAAAAAGAGAAATATTTCAACATCAAATATAAATTTCAGTGTTAGGAATCTTTTCTGAAAATATTTGTTGGGAAGATGTGTGGTTTCCACGATGCCTTACACAGTGTAATTGCTTGTTTACTCACACCAGTGATGTTAAGGAAGGAGAGGCACACAGCAATCAGTCACAATCCCATTAGTTTTTGTAACTCTTGCATATCTAGATTTTGGCTACATCTCCAGTGCTTTTGAGTTACATCCAACAAAATCACAGCAGTATAATCTTATTGGTGTACAAGCAGAAGGAGACTGATTGCTGTGTGCCTCTCCTTCCTACAGTCTACAGTCACTGTGCAGAACAGAATCAAAGTTGGTTCGGTGATGTTAGTTTCTGTAGTAATCACAGAGTAGAAGTCAGCGGTTGTGGTTGAAAGTCAATGATTGTGTCTGCTGCAGACTCGATAATAGCCGTAATTACAATGATTAGTCGTACAGTATATTATTATTATTATGAGAGGATATAGAGGAGAACTGTGTGAAATACTATATGAGTGAATATTACGACAACATTCACATCTACCACATCAGTCATGTTTTGAATGTACTGTTGTATATATACGAGCAATCAGAGTGCCATGTGACAATTCATATTCCATTTTTCTCCTGTACCAAAATGAAATGATCGTGTGGCATTTGTGACTAGGAGACCAGGTCCAAGGATTGTTCAGACATCTGCTGCATTACAACAACATAAACACACAGTAACTGAGCACAGAAAACTCAGACACAGCATGGAATTGAAGCAAGGGCTTCAGGATCTTCAGAAAGCGACACAAACCACTAGACCACAAGCTGTGGACTGTGTTACAACGAACTATCATTAGGTTTGTAGGATGACGTGACGACTGTCACTTATTTGTCTTGAAAATTCTACTATGGGACCAAAACTCATACCAATATTAACATGCAGCTCTACAATAGCACTGTAATGTCTCCCTTTCTGAACCAATCACCTTCTTCCACAATTTAGGAGAAGACAGATTGTTACTTACTGTAAAGAAGACAAATCAAGTTGCAGAAAGGCACAATTAAATGACACTTACATTAAAGCTTTTGGCCACAGCCTTCATCAGTAAAAGAGAAACACACACAAAATATTCACACACACAAGCAAGCATGCCTCATGCACACACGACTGCCAGCTCCAGCATTTTGGGCTGGAATGCAACTATCACTGGGATGTAAGCAGCAATCTGGAGGGGGCAGGGAAGGGGAGGGATGTAGTGTACAGGTTGGGGAGGGAGACAAATGCTGTCTGGTGGTGAGTGCAGGGGCTAGACTGCCAACAGGTGCAGTGTCAGGATGTTGCAGGCAGGGGGGAGGGGGGGGGGGGAGGGGTAAGGAGTAAAAAAGGAGAGGACTGGGGAAAGATGGATGGAGGCATTGGCAGAGGGCTGCAAATAAACAGGGATTGGTCCTCACAGAACTGGTACTGCAAAAACACATCTCCATGGCATTCTAGAACCATCTCTGCTGCCTCTGCAATCTGTACTCAATACATCAAATCTCTGCAATTAAATACCTTGCTCTCCAGCACCTGGAGGAGCATTCCAGACACCACCTCTATAAGTTATCCAAATTGCTGATATCTTACTGCCACCTTGGAGCCCCACTATCCAACCCCAATTGTACTCCCAGTGTTCCTCCTTGACCACCCCTCATAGCAGCTAAACCCTGCCAAGCTGATCTTTTCAACTTGCCACATCCCCCAAAACTCCCTACCAACTCACCACCAAATCCAGAGCCAAAACATTCCTGTGACACTGTTGTTAGCCTGTCCACCAAAATGCTCAGCTCCACAGAAGTTTCAGTCAAAACAAATCCTGATCAAATCGTCCTATGTGCAAGTTCCACCACTGTTGCTATGAATCACGCAGTGACTACCTGGTAGAAGGCCTTCAACAATTATCTGAACCCTCCATCTATAAACTCTGCCAGAGTGATCCCACGTGAGACATCCAACACAAACTCCAATCCCTGCTTAAATCCTTAGGCCCTTCCCAGAACATCTCCCCTGAATCCATTTCCCTCCTCACCTCTATGACACGCTGCATGTCCACCTTCTACATGTTCCCTAAAATCCACAAACCCAACAATCCTGGATGCAGCATTGTATCTGGTTATTATGCCCCCACTGAAGGAATTTGTGGCCTCACTGACCAACGCCTTCAACCTACTGCCTGCATGTCTAGCTTCCCACATCAAACACACCAACCACTTCCTTCACTGACTCTCCACCATCCCCACCCCTTTACCTCCTGGATCCTTACTTGTCACTGTTGACTCAAAATCCCTATACACCAATATTGTGCCTGCCCATAGTCTTACTGCTACTGAACACTGCCTTTCCCAACTACCTTGACACTTAAAACCCACTACATCATTCCTTGTACACCTCACTAACTTTGTCCTAACCCAGAACTACTCATTTGAAGGAAAGGAATGTAAACAAATCTGCGACACAACCATGGGCATCTGCATTACACCCCTGTATGACAACCTTTTCATGGGCTGGCATCTAGAGACTCCCTTACTTCCCAAAACACAAAACCCCTGGTCTGGTTCAGGTTCATTGATGATATCTTCATAATCTGGACTCAGGGCCAAGACACCCGACACCCTATCTTCGTTCCTTCACAACCTGAACACTTTCCCTCCCATACGCTTCAACTGGTCATCCTCAACCCAGCATGCCACTTTCCTTGATGTTGACCTCCTCCTCTCTGATGGCTCCATATGCATCTCTTTCCACATTAAACCCACCAACCACCAACAGAATCTGCATTTTGTCAATTGTCATTCTTTTCAGACCAAAAAATCCCTCCCATACAGCCTGGCCACCCTCGGGCAGTGCATCTGTAGTGACAGAAACTCCTTTGCTCAGTATGCTGTGGGCCTCGTCAAGACCTTCATAGATAGGCACTACCCCCAGACTGAGTCCGCAAACAGATCTCCCACGCAATTTCCCCTCACACCCCCAATTCTTCCACAACCTGCAAGAACCAGACACAAAGGAGTGTCCCCTTCATCACCCTGTACCACCATGGACTGGAACAACTGAACCACATCCTTCGTCAGGGCTTTGAATACCTATAATCACATCCTGAAATGTGGGACATCAATCTCAACCCCGGTGCAAAGCCTGCCTAATCCACTCACCCAGCACTTCCTATTCCAGTCCTGTCACAGGTTTATTCTGCCCCAACAGGAGCCGGACCATCTGAGAAAGCAGCAGCCATGTTATTTACCAACTCTGCTGCTATTATTTCACAGCTTTTTATATTGGTATGACTACTAACCATTTGCCTACCAGGATGAACGAGCACCGCTATACTCTGGCCAAGAGGAAAGTAGACCACCCTATGGCACAACATGCAGCTGAACATAACACACTTTATGTCAATGGCTGCTTCACTATCCAAGCTATCTGGATCCTTACCTCCACCACCAGCTTTTCTGAACAGCGCAGATGGGAGTTATCCTTACAACACATTCTCCGGTCCTGTAATTATCCCAGCCTCAGCCTACGGTAACATACTTCCCCACACCCTTCATCCATCAGTTTCCACCCCCTGTCATGTCATCTCCATCCCATTCTCATCCCCCACCCTGTTTATTTGCAGCCCTCTACCAAAGAATCTGCCCATCTTTCCCCATCCCTCCCCTTTTTCCCCACCTCTCTGCCCTACAACCTTCTGACACTACACCTGTTGGCAGTCTAATCCCTGCACTCTACACCACACAGCATATATCTATCTCCCCACTTGCACGTTACATCTGTTTCCCTTCCTTGCCCCCTCCAGACTGCAGCATGCATGCCACGTGATAGTTGCATTCCAGCCCAAGATGCTGGAGCTGGTGGTTGTGTGTGCATGAGGTGTGCTTGCTTGTGTGTGTGAATGGTGTGTCTCTTTTACTGATATAGGCTGTGGTCAAAAGCTTTACGCAAGTGTCTTAACTGTGCCTCTCTGCAACCTGACACGACTTCTTTACGGTACATAGCAATCTGTCTTTTCGTACACTGCTGACATTCCTACATGGAGTTCTCATTGTTTGATCATCTTCATCCATTAGCCAAGGTCATGAACTAACTTTAGGCTTCTTTCTTTATTTTAATTAACAATCCCAGAAATTCTAGCAGGGAGTGTTAAAAATGTAACCTTACATGGAAGTGAAATATGGATAATAAACAGCTAAGACAACAGGAGAATAACTTCTTCTGAAATGTGATACTACAGAAGAATGCTAAAGATTAAATGGGTAAATCATATAACTAATGAAGAGGTACTGAATCAAATAATGGAATTAAGAACTTTATGGCAAAACTTAAGTAATGTGAGGGATATGTTGACATTACACATCCTAAGGCATTAAGCAATAATTAATTTGGTAATGGAACAAAGTGGAAGTGGGTCAGTTTGGAAAAAATTGCTGTGGGAGTCCAAGCCTTGAATATAACAAGCAGGTTCAAATGGATGTAAGTTGCAGTGGTTATACTGAGATGTAGAGACAAGCAAAGGACACACTAGCACAGAAAGATTTTTCAAACTACTCTAAACAAAATGAAGCCCGAGGACCCAACAATCTTTAAAATTCTGAGTGGTGAAAAACACAACTTGAAAGACAATTACAAATATCACATAGATTTTTCAGTAGAAAATCTAAAACCAGTATTAACTGCCCATATCTCAGATCTCTGATTAGTTAAACACAAAATCTGTTTGACTGCTGGATAGCTGGAAGAAGAATAGAAATTTAAGACGCTGTCCATAAATAAACACTCCACTTGGCTCCTTCCCGTGAATGCAATTGCTATAAAACAGAATCCATAGTAAAGCTGGACGTTGTACCAAAAAGTTGATCTGGAATATTAAGCCTTCAGGTGGTACTGTTGGCCTTCTCAGGACCAAAAAAATACTTGTTAGGTGGTGCCTGCTCAAGTAAACATGGAGTTTATCTGCCTCTGCACAATCAGGTTGTCAATGATAATGTGTTTTTCACTGTTGTGGTCTTCAGTCCAAAGAATGGTTTGATGTAGCTATCCACATTACTCTATCCTGTGGAAGCTGCCTCAGCTCTCAATAACTACTGCAACCTACAGCCTTTTGATCTTCTAAGAGTTCTTGAAATATAATTCATTATTATTATTATTATTATTCACGTTTGGGCCCTACTGGACCACGCGAAGTACAATCACGGGGCATTCAGTTATTTTCTTTTAGACTTTCTCTCTGCCCAAATTGTTTTCATTCTCTCGGAATGAGCTCTTTTCCTTTCATCAGACCATGTGGTTCCAGTTTTCTTTGGTTTTTCAGCTTGACCAACTACCCAGTCATGAATTTTTTGCCTAAATAATTTTCTGTCTTGAATTTCATCTTGTTTTATATCTGCCTCTTTCATGTCCTCTTTTATAGCAGCAATCCATTTTATTGTCTCAAATTTAGCTTTACTTCGATTTTCGTAGAATTCCACTACTTGTTTAGTTAGTCTGGTAGCATCCATTCTTTTAATATGCCCATAAAATTTTAATCTGCGTTTTTTCATATCCGAATATATGCTGGTGTATTGTTGAATTTCACTATTTGCTCTTAGCCTGTATGTTCCTTCTTCAGTATATTTTGGACCTAGAATTTTTCTGATTACTTTTCTTTCTCTTTTTTGGATTTCTTGAATGTCCTTTTTTCTGTTTAAAATTAGCGTTTCAGCCCCATAAAGGCACTCTGGTTTTATGACCGTGTTGTAATGTCTCAATTTAGAGTACCTCGAGAGACATTTTTTGTTGTAGATGTCTTTTGTAAGTCTAAAAGCTGTCTCCATCTTTTGACAACGAATTTCATTTCCAATTTTTTCTAGACCAGTCTCTGAGATTGTTTCACCTAAATATTTGAATTGCGAAACTCTTTTGATTTTTCCATACTTAGTTTCCAAAAGTTTGGGTGCCAGTTTGTTGCTAGTCATATACTGTGTTTTTTCAAATGAGATTTGGAGACCTACTCTTTCTGCTGTTTCTTTAAGAATTTCTATTTGTTTCTGAGCAATTTGGATGTCCTGCGTTAGAATAACCAAGTCGTCTGCAAAGGCCAAACAGTCTATTCGAATATTTGTACGTCCTAATTTCACTGGTTGGTCAATTTTGAACTCCAATTTTCGTTCGCGCCACTCTTGTATTACTTTTTCTAGAACGCAGTTAAATAGCAACGGAGAGAGTCCATCACCTTGCCTCACGCCTGTTTTTATTTCAAAGGATTCTGAAATTTCTCCTCTGAACTTTACTTTTGATTTTGTACCAGTTAGCGTGTCTCTGATAATTGCCGTGGTTTTAGGATCCAGGCCTTGTTCTTTCACAATTTGGAAAAGAGATTCACGATCCACTGAGTCATAAGCCGTTCTAAAATCTACAAAGGTACAAACTAGTTTTTTATTGTAAATTTTTTGATGTCTGAGAATTAGTTTGAGGACTAAAATCTGTTCTGGGCAAGATCTATTTGGCCTGAAACCTGCTTGATATTCGCCAATTTTCCATTCAAGTTGTTGTTGTGCTCGGTTCAGAAGACATTGAGAGAGGATTTTGTATGTGACTGGAAGAAGAGAAATTCCTCTGTAATTATTAACATCAGTTTTGTCTCCCTTCTTATGAAGTGGGTGAATCAAGGCGGTTTTCCATTCATCAGGAATTTTTTCAGTTTGCCAAATGTTTTGCATGATTGAAGTAATTTCTTTAACGGTTTTTGGACCAGCTGCCTTTAAAAGTTCTGCAACAATTCCATCTTCACCAGATGCTTTGTTGTTTTTCTACCTATGAATTTCTTTAATGATTTCCTCTTCATTTGGTGCAAGTTAAACTGGATTGCATTGTTGGGGAATTTTTGGTGGAAATCTTTCTGTGGGCTCGGGGCAATTTAGAAGATTCTTAAAATATTTAGAAAGTTCTTTGCAATTTTCTTGGTTGTTAAGAGCCAACTGTCCATTTTCCTTCTTGAAGCAAAGATTCTGGGGTTGGTACCCCTTTATTTTGGTTTTAAAAGTTTTATAAAAATTTCTGGTATTGTATTTCTGAAAATCTTCTTCAATTTCTAAGAGTTGACTATTCTCATATTGTCTTTTTGTTTGTCTAATTAGTTTTGAAGTGTCTTTTCTAGTTGTCAGGAATGTATCATATGTGTCTTCTGTCTTGTTGCTATTCCATGCTTTAAATATATAATATATAAATATATTTGTACAACCCATATCTTGAATGATTTATATATGTTCCACCAGATAAGAAGGAACTACTAAAAATCATTCAAGACACGAAAACCAACAAAGCAGCAGGTGAAGATGGAACTGTCACAAATTTGTGGAACCAATGGCTAACGGAAATCCACTGTAGTGTTAAATGAATCATGCAAAATGTGCAACTGACAGAAGAAATTCCAGAGGAATGGAAGTGCACACTGATTCATCCTTTACATAAAATAGGATATAAAACTGATTTCAACCACTGCAGATGAATACCACTGTCACCATGCTGCATACAAGATCCTTTCCAAACTGCTACTTAGCAGGCTAAAGACATATCTACACAACAAGGCTGGGGAGACATCATGGTAGATTTTGAAAGAGAAGGTCATGTGTGGAACAAATCCTGATTCTTAAGCTCATAATCCAAGACAGTAGCAGGATGCATGCCTTATGAAGCTGTGTATGTGAACGCAAAAAAAGCATAAAACTCTATTGTCAGACAATCTCTGTTTCAAACACTGGAACATCCTGTCATTAGTACATCACTTCTGATGACATTTTCTCCACATGTCCTCTTACAAACTTCTTAGAACATTGCAACAGAACTCTTCATTTACAGTGTGACCAGAAGGAACAAATTCTTGCATGAACAATGCCGCAAATATAAAGGAAACTGGTCAACAGACTTATTGTTTCAAGCTTAATTTGGCCAAGGGGACGACTCCTTCATTGAAACAATTGCTGCTTAGTTTCAGGGTCAAAGTCATAAAGCCATCTATCATCATTGGTGACCACCTTGAAAGAAAGTTTGGATCACCTGGAAGCATATGTTTAAATTCCCTGTTTACTTTTACATGTGGTTCCTTCTGGTATCCTTGACGCAGATGTGGTGCTAACTACACCACAATCCTTCTCATGTTTAATTCTTATGATACAATATATTCACATGTTCCATAACTTACTCCCAAGATGTTGCAGAGGTCTCTGATGGTCTGTCTGTAATCTTACATCACAATCAGATCCTTCACTTTCTATTTTCTTCTGTTAATACTACTTGACACCCTATAAGAACAGTTGTCATAAATAGCTGATGTTCGTCTATTTTGGAAATGGTTGGTCAGCCATAAGACTGTATCTGACAAACAGTCTTCTCTATTAAAGCTTTCCCAAATTAAAAAAATTTAAAAAAAACTTTATACAGACATGCAGCTCTTATTGTAAAATCACAAACTTGCAAGAACACGATAATGAAAATTTCTCACCAACATCTAACCAAACTACTCTGTTCACAGTCACACAGCACGTATGGGGAGACACCTAGCGGTATTTGCTGGTATTTCAGTTTCCTCACACAAATTTGCAAACAGAATTCAAAATTTAGGAACATTTTTTAAACAAACTTTCATTCATGAAGCCAGAAAATTACTGACTTTTTACATTCCAAGGGTACATTTACGCTGTGACCTCACTGCTTGCGCATAACCAGCAGCTCACTGAGGCTTTTAAACTGCAGTGTTGCTGATTGATCCATTGCTCACTATGACCCCCACAAGGTGAAGATACCAAACTGGTTTCCGTTTCAAGCAGTGAACTATGGAAACCATCCTGGAGTGTGAGCTGTCACTGGCTGCTTCAAGGTCATACCAATCTTGACTTTGATATTTTGACTGCTGCTTGTTACACTGTTTCTTGGGCACCATAAGCTGTGTTGATGTGAACTTTGGAAATAATCTTAAGTGTGAAAATTATAGCTGATGATGGTACACAATTTTTTTCAGCTGGATCTGAACACAAAGCTAAGTCCAGAGGCATGACAGCTATAGTACACAAAGTATATGTAGATAAAAATATTGTTTCAGAGTGAGTTCTACTTGGTCTACAACAAAAATTTCATTAACAATATGCAGTGTGGAGATTTTGCATTAAGGAGGTGCACTCCATCCTCTTTTTTTCCTTCCTTGCCAACTGCTACATTTTTGTCATGGCTGCTACATTTTTGTCATGAAGGAATCACTGCCACAGCCATCAAACAATATACTGAACATATTTTTTGCTGTTTGCCACTGAAAGTAATGTATTCAACTAGCAATGTGGCCAGGCGCAGGATAAATGCTCTTAAGATCCAGACAAAGTAGTGAGGTGATAATCGCTGGGGTCTAAGTCTGGGCTGTATGGGGGATGGGGCGTAACAGTCCACCCAAGTTTCTTCAAAAGCTCCTGTGTTTGTCAAGCGAGGTGGGGTCGAGCGTTGTCGTGAAGAAGCACTACTCCCTCCTTCAGTCATCCTCTCTGGGGATTTTGGATTGCTCACCGGAGTTTGGTCAATGTTTCACAATATCTTTCTGAGTTTATTGTTGTCCCAGGTTGCATGATCCCAAAACACAGTCACCATAACCTTTCCTGCTGATTGTGTTTGTTAGAATTTCTTTGGTAGCGGTGAACCGGAGTGAAGCCACTGACAAGATTGTTGTTTTGTTTCGGGGGTCTAATGAAACACCCATGTTTCATCTCCCATGATGATAAGAGTACAACAACTTCTCTTTCTTGCCTTCCCCCTCACACTGTTGAAGAAACTTGTGAGCACAGTCAAGGCATTGCTCCTTGTGTCCATCAGTCAGCATCTGGTGGACCCAGCGAGCACACACCTTGCAATAACCCAACGTTTCTGGTAAAGTTCTTTGAATTGTGCCATGGGAAGCTTCAGGAATGCGTTCAACAAGTTCACAGACAGTGACTATCCGATCTTTGAGCAGCCCACTGTTGATCTCCTGGACAATCGCATCCGTAACGGGCCGTCTTCCACTCCGTTCTTCATCATGAACTTTTGTGCGACCCTCAGTTAAAGCCCTGCACCATTCGCGGACATGCTGAACGGACATGCACTCTTAACCATAAACCTCAGTCAGATGCCGATGAATCTTCAACGGGCGGTAACTTCCTTGTGTGGGGAAACCAGACTACTGCTTGAACCACGCACTTAGCGAGAACGGCGATCAACACTTTCATCTCTGACGGCTGCCAAGCCAACACTGAGTGACGTAGCAAATCGCGGATGGGTGGGCTGGAGAGTGGAGGATCTACTGCGCACAGCACTATTGTCAGATTCAGCCTAGCACCTTCCCTAGAGGCTGTAGCTTATTGGGAGCCTTACTTTTGGTACAGCCCTTGTACAACAGGGTAAATTAAGTTGGGTCTAACTCCCTACCAAGAAGTGAAAAGAAAGGCATGTATTCCTCAGAACAAAATTTTGGAATGGCAAAATGGTGAAATGGACAGATTGCACTTTCTGAAGAGTGTGTTGTACAAGTACTTTCTGATGTATGTGTTGTACAAAGCTGAAATGTTATCATTAACTTGCAAATATATGAATAAAACTACTTGCAACTGAAGCATATTATTAAATAAATTCTGTTCTTATCATACATTTTTGTCATCTTTCTGTCAGTTATGTTATTTACAAGAATAATTTACATTTTTGTAATAGAAATGTAACAACAGTGTGCACACAATAATTTATCCCATGCCTGCTCAGACAGCATGGAGACAATGGCAGTGGTGGGGGCCTCAATCATGAAAAGCCATTGCACAATAGAGGCGGGTGGGGGATGCAATTAGACACTCGAAGCTTCCACACAAATGCATACCTTACATAATTTGCAAGCTACAGCTAACAAGTCTGCAAACAGTTGATTTACGGAGTTCACAAATTCCTGCTCTTCTTGCTGTCTTCTAGAATACAACAGCATTTTGCTCTTATGATAAGAAAGGTAGTAAGGTTTGTTTTCTAGAATACAACAGCATCTAACTCTTATGATATGAAAGGTTTACAACTGACTGACTGCACTTGAAGCTCCACATTGCCAAGCGACTGTCCCCAATTGCGAGGCAGCACTACCCTTCATTCCACTTGAGAATAACAGGTTATGTTCTTATTTGTCTTGAAGGGTTTGGCACAGATGCATAAACAGCATGGTGGGTAATGTGGATGATGTGATCAACTCATTCCCGAATGCTGTCTCTATGTTGAAATACATCAACTGGCTCTAATAATACAATAATTAGTTTGCCTTGCTGCACACTCATCCTGATAGCTGTACTTTGGGAACTGCTCTGTGTGGTCTACGTATCCAAATAAAGAAGTCATAATTGGAATGTAAACTGCAAACTGCTATCCACTGAGCAGCGTGCGTAAGTGAGGGAGATGTAATGATAGATTGATGGAGGATAATGATTATTTGGGAGTAACAAAGTACGTCCTCTGCCCCCCCCCCCCCAAATTAAAACAGACACAAACCTTCTTCTAACCAGAGTCTTTCATCAACTCAGCCAGGGGACATGTGGTAGCAGAACTCCACTGGTACGGCTTACATTAATATCACCGCAGAGTGGGGGACTTTGAGATATGGTTAGTGATAGTCAAACTACTGCATACAGTGTCAGGGAAGGAGGAGTGGTGGTGGTGGTGGTGGTGGTGGTTTGTTTCGTTTCGCTTTAGGGAGTAAAAACAAATGGGGGTCACACGCGTCCAAGTCAAAACTATAGAACATGAACACAGAGAGGAGTTAAATGACTATAAGTCAGTCCCTTAATCGGGCAGGTAGGTTAGAAAATTTAAAAAGGGAAATGGATAGGTTGAAGTTAGATATAGTGGGAATTAGTGAAGTTCGGTGGCAGGAGGAACAAGACTTCTGGTCAGGTGACTACAGGGTTATAAACACAAAATCAAATAGGGGTAATGCAGGAGTAGGTTTAATAATGAATAGGAAAATAGGAATGCGGGTAAGCTACTACAAACAGCATAGTGAACGCATTATTGTGGCCAAGATAGATACGAAGCCCACACCTACTACAGTAGTACAAGTTTATATGCCAACTAGCTCTGCAGATGACGAAGAAATTGAAGAAATGTATGATGAAATAAAAGAAATTATTCAGATTGTGAAGGGAGACGAAAATTTAATAGTCATGGGTGACTGGAATTCGAGTGTAGGAAAAGGGAGAGAAGGGAACATAGTAGGTGAATATGGATTGGGGGACAGAAATGAAAGAGGAAGCCGCCTGGTCGAATTTTGCACAGAGCACAACATAATCATAACTAACTTTTGGTTTAAGAATCATGAAAGAAGGTTGTATACATGGAAGAACCCTGGAGATACTAAAAGGCATCAAATAGATTATATAATGGAAAGACAGAGATTTAGGAACCAGGTTTTAAACTGTAAGACATTTCCAGGGGCAGATGTGGACTCTGACCACAATCTATTGGTTATGACCTGTAGATTAAAACTGAAGAAACTGCAAAAAGGTGGGAATTTAAGGAGATGGGACCTGGATAAACTAAAAGAACCAGAGGTAGTACAGAGATTCAGGGAGAGCATAAGGGAGCAATTGACAGGAATGGGGGAAATAAATACAGTAGAAGAAGAATGGGTAGCTTTGAGGGATGAAGTAGTGAAGGCAGCAGAGGATCAAGTAGGTACAAAGACGAGGGCTAGTAGAAATCCTTGGGTAACAGAAGAAATATTGAATTTAATTGATGAAAGGTGAAAATATAAAAATGCAGTAAGTGAAACAGGCAAAAAGGAATACAAACATCTCAAAAATGAGATCGACAGGAAGTGCAAAATGGCTAAGCAGGGATGGCTAGAGGACAAATGTAAGGATGTAGAGGCCTATCTCACTAGGGGTAAGATAGATACCGCCTACAGGAAAATTAAAGAGACCTTTGGAGATAAGAGAACGACCTGTATGAATATCAAGAGTTCAGATGGAAATCCAGTTCTAAGCAAAGAAGGGAAAGCAGAAAGGTGGAAGGAGTATATAGAGGGTCTATACAAGGGCGATGTACTTGAGGACAATATTATGGAAATGGAAGAGGATGTAGATGAAGATGAAATGGGAGATATGATACTGCGTGAAGAGTTTGACAGAGCACTGAAAGACCTGAGTCGAAACAAGGCCCCCGGAGTAGACAATATTCCATTGGAACTACTGACGGCCGTGGGAGAGCCAGTCCTGACAAAACTCGACCATCTGGTGAGCAAGATGTATGAAACAGGCGAAATACCCTCAGACTTCAAGAAGAATATAATAATTCCAATCCCAAAGAAAGCAGGTGTTGACAGATGTGAAAATTACCGAACTATCAGCTTAATAAGTCACAGCTGCAAAATACTAACATGAATTCTTTACAGACGAATGGAAAAACTAGTAGAAGCCAACCTCGGGGAAGATCAGTTTGGATTCCATAGAAACACTGGAACACGTGAGGCAATCCTGACCTTACGACTTATCTTAGAAGAAAGATTAAGGAAAGGCAAACCTACGTTTCTAGCATTTGTAGACTTAGAGAAAGCTTTTGACAGTGTTGACTGGAATACTCTCTTTCAAATTCTAAAGATGGCAGGGGTAAAATACAGGGAGTGAAAGGCTATTTACAATTTGTACAGAAACCAGATGGCAGTTATAAGAGTCGAGGGACATGAAAGGGAAGCAGTGGTTGGGAAGGGAGTAAGACAGGGTTGTAGCCTCTCCCCGATGTTGTTCAATCTGTATATTGAGCAAGCAGTAAAGGAAACAAAAGAAAAATTCGGAGTAGGTATTAAAATTCATGGAGAAGAAATAAAAACTTTGAGGTTTGCCGATGACATTGTAATTCTGTCAGAGACAGCAAAGGACTTGCAAGAGCAGTTGAATGGAATGGACAGTGTCTTGAAAGGAGGATATAAGATGAACATCAACAAAAGCAAAACAAGGATAATGGAATGTAGTCTAATTAAGTCGGGTGATGCTGAGGGAATTAGATTAGGAAATGAGGCACTTAAAGTAGTAAAGGAGTTTTGCTATTTGGGGAGCAAAATAACTGATGATGGTCGAAGTAGAGAGGATATAAAATGTAGGCTGGCAATGGCAAGGAAAGCGTTTCTGAAGAAGAGAAATTTGTTAACATCCAGTATTGAGTTAAGTGTCAGGAAGTCATTTCTGAAAGTATTCGTATGGAGTGTAGCCATGTATGGAAGTGAAATATGGACGATAAATAGTTTGGACAAGAAGAGAATAGAAGCTTTCGAAATGTGGTGCTACAGAAGAATGCTGAAGATTAGATGGGTAGATCACATAACTAATGAGGAAGTATTGAATAGGATTGGGGAGAAGAGAAGTTTGTGGCACAACTTGACCAGAAGAAGGGATCGGTTGGTAGGACATGTTCTGAGGCATCAAGGGATCACCAATTTAGTACTGGAGGGCAGCGTGGAGGGTAAAAATCGTAGAGGGAGACCAAGAGATGAATACGCTAAGCAGATTCAGAAGGATGTAGGTTGCAGTAGGTACTGGGAGATGAAAAAGCTTGCACAGGATAGAGTAGCATGGAGAGCTGCATCAAACCAGTCTCAGGACTGAAGACCACAACAACAACAAAGTCAGTCCCAATGGACAGAATAGGAGAGAGCTAAAAACAGGCACGTGGAAAAGGGCTAAAAAACACCATGTAGAAACGGAGGTCCAAAACTAAAAATTAAATGGCCTTCGCCATATTGCTTCAGTGGATAAAAAGTAAAACGTGGTCGACAGCCCGCGTATCATTTGCTAAAACGGCTGATAAATCAGACAGCAAACTCAAGCTGGAACGTAAATTGTAAAAAAAAAAAAAAAAAAAAAAAAAAAGGGCATTCCAGCAGGTAGTGGCAGACAGTTAAAATTTGGGAACAATGGGTGTACAAAGTGGTGCAGTAGCGCCACTTAGCGAATGATGGTGGCTAAAAAGGCAGTGCCCAAAACGCAGCGAGTTTAAATTACCTCCTCCCGGTGAGAGGGCTGGAAGGAGGTTGTCCAAGGTGCGGGGAGAGGCTTAATGAGCTGAAGCTTATTCCCATGAAGGGAGAACCATTGGCAATGCCAAAGGGACACCACCTCCAGACAGACGGCAATGCAGAGATCATCGGAGGGAATATAGGTATTCGCAGGTTGAGGTACAAGGACTGCAGCCTTGGCAGCAACGTCAGCAGCCTCGTTTCCTGGCAGACCGACATGACCAGGGACCCACAGAAACATGACACCGGCTCCACAAAGAATGAGCAAGTGACAGTTTTCCTGGACCCGGTGCACTAAGGGATGAGCAGTGTACAGTGCACATACACTTTGTAGGGCACTGAGTGAGTCTGAGCAGAGGACAAAATTGGAAAGGCAGTGTCGCCGGATGTACTCCGTGGCCTGATACAAGGTGAAGAGCTTGGCTGTAAATACTGAGGAGTGTGCCACAAGCTGATATCGAAAGACACAGGTGCCATGGTCAGTCTGACAGCCATCAGTGTAGACAAAGGTACTATCGCGAAGTTCCATGTGAAGGTCGTGAAACTGGAGGCAATAGACCAAGGCTGTAGTAGTGTCCTTAGGAAGTGAATGAAGGTCAAGGTTAACATGGGCTGCTTCACGAAGCCAAGGTGGTGAAGGGTTCACCCCCACCGCAAAAGTTGCAGGTATAGTGAAGTTAAACTGCCGTAGCAAGTGGCAAAAGCGGACTCTAGGAGGTAACAGAGAAGAGGGACAAGCCCTATGCTCATGATCAAAGGAATCATCAAAGAAGGAGGCATAGGAGGGGTGGCCGCATATGGAAGACAAACGGCATACATACCTGCTGAGGAGAAAGTCATGGCAGTAGGATGGTGGTAGTTCAGCAGCTTCAGCATATAGACTCAACTGGGCTGGTGTAAAAGGTGCTCATGTCCTAACGGATGCCACGATGGTGGATAGTATTGAGACAGTGTAAGAGGGATGGGCGTGCAGATGCATAAAAAGCACTCATAGTCGAGTTTCGAACAGACAAGGGACCAGTACAAATGAAGGGGAGTGGTTCGATTGGCACCCCAGGAAGTACCATTGAGAACACATAGGAAATTGAGGGACCGCGTACAGTGGGCTGCCAGGTAAGACACATGGGAGGACCAAGAGAGTTTTCTATCGAGCATGAGCCCCAGAAATTTCGTAGTTTCAACGAATGCAAGGGCAACAGGCCCAAGATGTGGAGGTGGTGGGAGAAACCATTTGTGCCACCAGAAATTCATACAGACAGTTTTGTCAGGGGAAAAGCAAAAGCCATTGTCAATTCCCCAGGAGTAAAGATGATCTAGACAGCACTGAAGACGCCGCTCAGTGAGACAGGTCTGTGGAGAACTGCATTAGATGGCAAAATCATCTACAAAAAGAGAGCCGAAGATGCCTGGTGGGAGACAGGTCGTTATAGGGGTAATGGTGATAGCAAAGAGGATAACACTCAGGACTGAAGCCTGAGGCACACCATTTTCCTGGATAAAGGTGTGCAACAAGGCACAACTCACACACACTTTGAAAACTCGGTATTGTAAAAATGCCCAAAGAAAACAGGGCAGGTTCCCAAGGAAGCCCCACATGTAAAGAGTAGGGAGGATACCAGTTCTCTGGCAGGTGTCACAAGCCTTCTCCAAATTGAAAAACACGGCCAAAGTCTGGGATTTGCACAGAAAACCATTCATGACATGGGTGGACAAAGCAACGAGATGGTCAGCTGCAGAACAGCGCACTCGAAGTCCCCACTGTGCATTCATTAGTAAATGTCGAGACTCGAGCCACCACACCAGCCAGACATGAATCATATGTTCCATCACCTTGCAAATGCAGCTAGTAAGGGAGATGGGACAGTAGCTAGAAGGATGGTTTTTGTCCATACTGGGCTTAGGTATGGGTATGACGGTGGCTTCACGCCTGTGTCTAGGAAATGTGCCCTCTGCCCAGATGCAATTGTACATGTTAAGCAGAAAGTGCTTGCCCATAAGAGAAAGGTGCTGCAACATCAGAATGTTGATGGCAACTGGCCCTGGGGTGGAGGATCAGGATGAACTGAGACCATGATCTAGCTCCCTCATAGTAAAGACTGCATTGCAGCACTCACGATTCGGAGAAGAGAAGGGCATCGCCTGAGCCGCCTCCACTCGTTTCCATTGGAGGAAGGCAGGGTGATAGAGAGAAGAGCTCGAAACTTCCGCAAAATGATGGCCCAAGGTTTTGGAGGTAGCAATAGGGTCCACAATAACATTGCTACTGTCATGCTGGAAATTAGGGAATGGATCTTGCACCCAGAGAGCCGTCGGAAGTGGGCCCACGTGACAAAGGAAGGGGTGGAACTGTTAAAAGAACTAGTGAATGAAATCCAGCTAGCTCTTTTGCTATCGTGAAGAACGCGACAATGCTTTGCACACATCTGTTTATAATGAATGCAGTTTGCCAGAATAGGGTGGCAGTTAAAACTGTAGAGAGCATGTCTACATGCGCAAATTGTGCCGTGGCATGCCTCAGTCTACCAAGGGACTGTGACATGACGTGGTAGAGAGGAAGTGCGGGGGCTGGAATTTTCTGCTGCAGTAAGGATAATGTTTTTGACATATTCGACCTAGGCATCACAACTGGGGAAATCTTGTTCTTCGAAGGTCGCCAGGGAGGAGTAAAGCTGCCAGTCAGCTCTAAGAAGCTGCCATTTATGCATGCACGCGAATGGGGTATGGGTCAGCAAACAGATAGCACACGGGGAAATGGTTGCTCAAGTAGGTGTCAGAAAGAACGGACCACTCAAGACTATGGGCAAGCTGGTCAGTGCAGAGGGATAGGTCCAAATGGGAATAGGTGTGCTAGGAGTCGGAGAGGAAAGTGTGTGCCTCAGTGTTAAGGCAGAAGAGGTTAAGGGGGTTAAGAAGGTCAGCTAAGAGGACACCTCTCTGACAGGTCCTGGGAGAACCCCAAAGGGGATGACGTGCATTAAAGTCATCGAGGAGCAAAAATTGGGGAGGCAGCTGCCCAATAAGTTGAAGGAAGTCTGCCCTGGTGACAGCGAATGATGGAGGAACATATATATAGTACAGAGGGAAAAAGTCAGGTGGGGAAGGAAAAGGCGAAATGCCACAGCTTGAAGATTGGTAGTTGGCAAGATGGGTTGACTATGAATGTCATCCTGTACAAGCAGCACGATGCCCCCATCAGAGGGAATGCCGACCTTAAGGGGAAGGTCAAAACGAATCAGTAAGAAATGTGAAAGCTCAAAGCAGTCATGAGGGTGCAATTTTGTTTCCTGAAGGCAGAGTACACGGGAACACTGCGACACTAGAAGCAGCCGTAAATCCTCTTTGTGCGACCGAAGGCCGCAAACATTCCATTGGAGGAGAGTCATGATGAAGAGACATGGAGGTGTCACATCAGCGGCTGCCGGTTGACGGCTGGGGAAGAGATGCTACTACAGAGCACTGAAGGAGGAGGATCCTGCTCCATGGGGTCCACAGAAGCATCAGCTTGCTTGTGCGGTCGGTATGTGGAGTCCAACGCCGAAAAACAGTTGTTGGTGCGCACCAGCGACACGGAGGCTGGCCGGGCGAAGGTATCACTTGCTGACACCATCAAAGAGGACCTTCAGGGTGACGAAGGAATAGACCATTTGCCTTTCCTTAGAGCCTTTCCGGGTAGATGAAGAATCTGGTATTGTTTGGCTGGAGGGATGGAGCAAGTCTTCACATGAATACTCGTTCTGTCCTTTCCGGCCTACCGGTTGTGGAGCTGGTGGTTTCGCCCTCTTGAAGCGAGAGTCTGACGACTTGTTGCACAGTTGGATGGGGGATGGCGATGCTACCTTGACACTGCGAGATTTCACGACCTCAGAGCTGAATTGCAGGTTGCATGTCTGTGTGGCCATGTCCTTCACGGAGCGAGGAGTAACAACAACAGAACTATAAATACCATACGGGAGAACACAGGGTTTGCGACTAGCCAGTAATTTGCGAGCAACTGGATAAGGCACCTTTACCTTTACCCAGACCTCTTGAACAGCCTGCTCATCAAAACACACTGGACAATCCCGAGAGGAGGCGGCATGGCCGCCATTGCAGTTGAGACAGCGGGAAGAAGGAGGTGGACAATCGCCCTCGTGCGTATCCCTAATACAGATGACACATTTGGCTAGGTGTCGACAAGATGTTCTTGTGTGGTTAAAATGATGACACTGGTAGTAGTGCATCAGGTTCGGAATGTATGGCCAGACAGTGATAGTTTTATAGCCTGCTTTGAGCTCGGACGGAAGCACCACTCTATTGAAGGTGAGAAAGAGAGTGCGGGTAGGCACTAAGGAGGAAACCACCTTTTTCATTACATGATGAACGGCAATGACACCCTGATCAGAGGGGTAAGATTGTATTTCAGCTTCGGTTAGACCGTCGAGTAGCCTGGTGTAAATTACACCACAGGAAAAATTCAAAGTTCTGTGGGCTTCAACATGAACAGGGTAAGCATGGAGAGGGGATGCAGCAAGCAGTTGCTGTGATTGAGAATCAGAAGTGGTCTCCAAAAGCAAAGTGCCATTCCGTAAACAAGAGCAGGATTTCAGAGGGCCAGCAATTGCATCTACACCTTTCTGAATAATAAACGGATTTATCGTAGCGAAGGACTGACCATCTTCATTATGTGAGACCACAAGGAACTGTAGTGCAGTGGGAAGGGTCTTTGAATCATTAGCCTTGTTGTGTTTACATTTTGTAGATGTTGAATGGGAAGATGATCGACTCATAGCCAGGAAATCCCCCATGATTGCCAGTGCCTTTGATGGCGCGCTCCTTCCAACTGGGGGCCCCTTCACCTCAGTTCACACCTCCCGAACACTTGACGGAGGGACCAATCGGCAATTTGGGAAGGTTATAGCTCAGGGACTCACCCCTCCTTGGGCCAGGCCTGTACCAGGGGGTACATGCGAACCGTACCTGTTGACTCGGTGCTGGGAATTACGCGTTACCCAGTCACCTGTTACACGTCAGACACATGTACCAGCCTTCAATAGCGCACAGGGAGGAAGAAGGAAAAAAAAGAGGATCCTCAAATGCAGAAGTGGAGGAACGAGAGGTGAAGGGAAACAAAGAAAGGAAAAGGGAGAGAAAAACAAAGGTGAGACTGTTCGCACATCACCAACAGAACGCAGAACATTCCCAAGAATACCCCGAGACATGTTCCCCAAGGGAGGGGAAAAACAATAGCAACAGGATAGACATGTTGCATGGAAGGGAAAAATGCTGCAAAGGTTGGGGCCCCATCGTAGCCAAGCACAAACACCCACCAAAGAGCGGCGAGCACCCCCGGAGGAGGGGGGGCCATGTGGTAGAGATAAAAAGGGAATATACAGTAATTCTATGCCTCAAGTACATTGCAATGCAAACGCTTGTAGGTTAATCTTTTGAGTGAGAGGTAAGGAATGGATACCGAAGATGGTTACTCCTTAATCAGTACACTCCCCACTTACGTCATCTTTTCTGTGGACCTCGAAAGGAAGGCATCAGATAATTTAAGGTGTGTTTTTGCAATTCATACTTAAGTGCTTGGCCGAGGATTTGACAAACCATCTTCAAATTATTTCTATACCGTTCCACTCTCAGAAAGCACACAATAAAAAGAACACTTCAATATTTCCCTGCGAGCTCAACTTCTCTTATTTTACTACAATGATCATTTCTACCTACATAGGTGGGCATCAATAAACTATTTTTGCAATTGGAGGAGAAAGCTGGTGATTGCAATTCTGTGAAAAGCTCTCACCGCAACACAAAACACCTTTCTTTTAATGACTGCCACCAAAATTCGCATATTATATCAGTGACTCTTCCCCTGTTTACACACTAATAAAAAACGAGCTGCCCTTCTCTGAACTTTTTCAAAGTGCTCCATCAATCCCGTCTAGTAAGGATCCCATATACACATTAATATTAAAAAAAAAAAAAAAGACAGGCAAGTGTCGTGTGGGCAGTCTCTTTAGTAGAACCGTTGCATCTTCTCAGTGTTCCGCCAATTAAACATTGTCTTTGTTTCACTTCCCCTTCAACATATTCTACTTGATGTTTCTCATTTAAGTTGTTAGTAATAGTATTCCTGTATTTAGTTGAATTGACAACCTTTAGATTTATCTAATTTATCATGCAACCAAAAATTAACAGATTCCACCTTTCGTGCACACACTTTTTATTACTTCAAGTCAGTAGTCTAAATCATTTTGCAATTGGTTTTGATCTTCTGATGACTTTCGCAGATAGTAAATGACAGCAGCATCTGTGAACGGTCTAGGAGGGATGTCCTGATTGTCTCTTAAACTGTTTATGTAGATTAGGAACAGCAGAGATCCTAAACCACTTCCTTGGGAAATACCAGACATCGCTACAGTTTTACTCCTTGACTTTCCATCGTTTACTAAGAACTGTGACCTTTCTGACAGGAAATCACGAATTCAGTCGCACAACGGGAGTGGTACTCTATTTGATTAGAAGATACTTGCGAGTAATGGTATTAAAAGCCTTCCTGTAAACACGTGAACATCTGCCATAAGTTTCTCTCCTGTCTCTTAATAATCACCACATTCTTAGACATGCTATATGTCCTGGTATTCATTGGCATTCTTTTGTAAGATCTCACTGGGCTACATAAAACATGTTTTGGTCGAGTATATGTTACTGCTCTCAGACAGTTCACCCATCTTGTATGGACTGTTTTTATATTTTGTGTGTGAATTTTGTCAAGGTTTTAACACAAGCAACTAGGGATATTTAAGTACACATAGAGAGAGCTCAACTTACCTGGGTAGACATTATAAAACACTCGTGCAACAGATGTCTCATCCCGGAAGTTGGTTGACACACATCCACTTTCCCAACCAAGTGATCTGCCCTTCCTTTTAAACCTTTCCCATCCTCCCTGATGAAGAAACTATTAGTCCCAATAGTTAGGTAGTGTCTCTCTTTAATTTTTATAAACATCCATTGGCTATACTGCACATTTCACCTTGATTTAAGTTCTGGAAAGCATTTCTGCCCTCAATTTTCTAGTTTTCTCAATTGAATTTTCCTTAGTGAGTGAGACACACCACATTCCACCACTGAAGCATTCATGGAGCCTGGGGTTACAGAGGACTTACGGCACTCACCAGCCCACCACATGGCAAGGCTTCACCAACTTGCACTCGCCTTTGAAGATTTAGGTTTCTCTGATGTTACTATTTGGCATACTTTGGAGGCACGTTTGGTTTATTAAATGCCTTGGATATGACACGGATTAATCCTTAACAATTCCTATCAAAAATAAACATTTTGTAAGCAAGAGTCAAAACATTCTAACTTAGGCGAATCATCTTGTTTTTCGGTTATTTTTGTGAGAAAGTTAACATGAGTATAGGAAAGATTGCTACAATAACTGTGTTAATTATACACTCAATCTCTGGTAGGCTTCTCCAGCAGAATGATAAAATTACATTAAAAAAGGAGAGAATCGAATAATTCACATTTTCATCAACTGAATTATACTGTCTTAGATGGGTCCACATTAGTCCTGCCCAGAAGAAATAACGTTTTCCACACAATGTGTTTCAAATAACACTCAGAAGAATATTTGAAGCACATCTAACATACATGAAATCACTGATCTTAAAAACGTATTGAAACTGAGTATTCTCAAGCTGTGTATCACTACACACTATAAAGTAATGTTATGAAGCATATTCTAGTGCGCACATCTAGCTTACATTGTAACTATGCCCATTCCCATGTGTTGTTTGTTTTTACAGTAATGTGTTCCCTGCAAGTCCTCCGTGACAAGCCAACAACATGACTTGACCAATGGAAACGTTACGAATGACAAATGCACAACACAACAGCTGTCTCGAGTAAAATGTTGCATTAATTACCCAAGAAGTGGAAGTTCTTATATATTATCAACATGTATAATTTTTCACAGAAATCTAGACATGTAATTGTATCCATATAACACTTGAGTCTAATTTTCAATAAAAAAAAAGTTGTTATTTATTCACAGTCCAGTGTATACTCTGCCACTTTATGAACTGGATAAAGTGTCTATGTTTGTTTTATATAAAGTGTAGCAATGGATTGCTGCTTTCATATCCCATCTAGTCAGTGCAAAATCCAACTTTTTCATAAGTGAGGCTAGCAGTGTACCTGTGTGTTTAAAATATGGTGTAATCTGATTAAGCTGTCATTGTCCCTTAAATGTCACAAAAATTCACTGAACTATTTGATGGTTTCAGGTTTGCAGCAAAGAGTTTTCCTGGTAATACAATTTAAGTCGTCTGAGTGAGACCATGTAAAAATCTAAAGGAAGCTGAGCCACAATGCTGAACATATATTGTTGTAGGTGTGACACTGATCATTACACTATTTTTAGCTAGTGGAGTAAGCCACATCTACACTGCAAAATCTGCTTAGAATTGTGCACTTATGAGAAGCAAATTTTGTGATACTGACGTAATATTTGTTATTAGAAGTTTTTTTTTTTATTACTTTAGCAGCTGTTCACTTATTTTGTAACATTTGGAACTCCAGGTAGGAATATTGACAATGTAGGAGGAAAAGGTTGCTACTTACTGTAAAGAAGACACATCAAGTTGCAGACAGGCACAATTAAAAGACACTCACATATAGCTTTCAGCCACAGTCTTTGTCAAAAAACTGTGAACTTCAGCATCTCCGGCCAGAATGTAACATTTGTACAAGGGCAAATTTTTTTTGCCCCCCCCCCCCCCCAAATCTGACTGCTTATTGAAGAAGCTACGCAAGTGGCACAAAGTGGACATGTGCTGTAGGCTACTGTGCAACTCTTGCACTACACACGCCACCACTGCCGGCCTCAAGGCATCAGTCTGGGTTGCACTACAGCCACATAAACTTGGCTGCCGTCATTGTTGCTCCCATCAAGTGTGAATTACAAAGCGTAATTCAGTTTCTGCAAGCACAAGGGAATAGTGCAGCAGAAATTCATCAGAGAATTAGCTGAGTGATGGTGATAACTTTATGACTGATGGTGTTCTGTGTGAATGGTGCCGAAAGTTTAAAGATGGCCAAAATTATGTGCATGATGAAGGAGACCAAGAATGCACGTTTGTCGTTAAAGCTGACCTTGTTGAATGAGTTGACAGAGTGGTTAGAGAAAATTGTAGGTTCACTATAACTGCTTTGTCTATGGAAATTCCGGAAGTTTCAAGATCTGTCATACACTCTATCGTTACTGAACATTTAGGCTAAAAAAAAACTTTGTGCTAGTTGGATTCCAACAATGTTGATGGATTCCCACAAAAGTCACCGAATGGTGTCAGCTTTGAATTTCCTTGACCATTATCACAATGAAGGAGAGAAATTTTTGAAATCAATTGCTACAGGAGATGAAACTTGGATCCAATACAACACACCGGTTGGTTGTCTGGTTTAAAAGAGGGGGGAAAGGGACCAAACTAAGAGGTCATCAGTCCCTCATTCCTAATAAAAAAAATGCCACAAGTGTGAAAATGAAATAGACGAGAGATATAACACAAAACGGAAAGAAAGGAAAGACTACAAGAACGAACAAAAGGCAACGAGTACTAAAAGGAACAAAAGCGGACAAGAGGACAACAGAGAGGCGTAAGAAACAGTTAGAAGAGAGTAAAACAAGGAAGCAGATTACAATGGCTGGTCGACTGCAAAAATGAAAAGGAAACGCCAGCCACTCTGCAACACATTGCAATCTTCACTTTAAAAGCACTAGGGTGGAGGACACAGACGGACAACGAACAGGCGCTAAAGCTCAGATTGAATGATAAAACCCATCCTCACGGATGAAATGTAAAACCAAATCAGCCGATGAGGTATTGTTTGCTAAAATCAATGCTAATGAGTCCGGCAACCGAAGACGAAGTTGCATGGCAGCCAAAGAAGGCCATAGCAGAAGAATATGGGCCACTGTCAACAGAGTGCCACACCGACACTGAGGTGGGTCTTCACAGTGCAGGAGGTAGCCATGGGTCGTCCATGCATGGTCAATGCGGAGTCTACAGAGAACCACAGAGTCCCTGCAAGACGCCCTCATTGAGGACTTCCACATGTTCATGGTCCCCTTAATGGCTCACAGTTTGTTGTGCACACATAGATTTTGCCATTTTGTCTCCCAAAGCTGAAAAACCTTGCAGTTGAATAATGAATGCAGGTCAGTTGCGGGAATGCCATCTCCAGAAGAGGTTTCCGTGTAGCCTGTTTCGTCAGCCTGTCAGCAAGTTCATTTCCTGGGATTCCGACGTGACCAGGGGTCCAGACGAACAACACGGAATGACTGGACCGTTCAAGGGCACAGATGGACTCCTGGACAGACGCTACCAAAGGACGACGAGGGTAGAGCTGGTCCATAGTTTTCATGGCCACCAGCTCTGAAGTGAATAGACTGCAGTCCTCAAGTAGGGAATGCTGTTCAATATGGCCACCGTGCACTTAGGCAAAGCCAGTGGGACCATCAGCCATCAAGCCATTGGTGTAAACCACTTCAGAGACCCGGAACGCGTCAAGAATTGAGAGGAAGTGACAGCGAAGAGCTGTAGGGTTAATGGAGTCCTTAGAGCCATGTGAAAGGTCCAGATGAAGCTGCAGCCGAGGCGTACGTGAACGGATCCCAAGTAGAGGTGGTAAAGGGAAGAACTCCAATTTGGAGAGAAGGGACCACACGTGAACAGCAATTGTTAGCCCAGACCTGGGCCACCGATGCGGGAGATGGACTGCCGTGGGCGGGAAAAGGAGACAGTAATTCGGATGCTCAGAGGGACTATGAATGTGTGCTGCGTAACTGGCGAGCAGTTGCGCACGTCTGACCTGCAATGGAGTGACACCAGCCTCCACCAGTACACTGGTCATCGGACTCGTCCTAAAAGCTCCTGTCGCTAGTCGAACCCCACAGTGGTGCACAGGGTAGAGTAAATGAAATGCTGAAGGCACTGCCGAACAATAAACTACACTCCCATAGTTAATTCGGGATTGCACAACGGCTCTGTAGAGCTGCAGCAGCGTAGAGCGATCTGCACCTCAATTGGTGTTGCTTAGGCAACAGAGTGCATTGAGGTGCTGCCAGCACTTCTGCTAAAAAAAAGCTGACAAAGATGAGGGAGCCAAGTCAATCGAGCATCGAAAACCAGTCCTAGGAATCGATATGTCTCCACTACAGTGAGTGGATCGTCATTAAGGCAAAGTGCTGGTTCCGGATGAATGGTACAACGCCAACAGAAGTGCATGACACACAACTTTGCAGCTCAAAACTGGAAGCCATGGGCTAGGGCCCATGACTGCACCTTGTGGACGGCTCCCTGTAGGCGCCGCTCGGCAACACCAGTACTGGGGCAGCACTACGAAACGCAGAAGTCATCTGCATACAGAGAAGGTGAGACAGAGGGCCCAATAGCTGCTGCTAGACCGTTAATGGCCACTAAAAATAGAGAGAGACTTAATACAGAGCCCTGTGGGACTGCATAATCGTGAATATGTATGGAACTATGGGAGGCACCAACTTGTGGACATGGAAAGTACAGAGCGACAGGAAGTTTTGGATAAAAATCGGGAGCGGGTCCCAGAGACCCCATTTATACAATGTGGCAAGGATACAATGTCGCCATGTCGTGTTGTATGCTTTACATAAGTCAAAAAAGACGGAAACCAGGTGTTGCCATCTGGAAAAGGCTGTTCGGATTGCAGACTTGATGGACACAAGATTATCAGCGGTAGAGCGACCACGGCGGAAGCCGCACTGACATGGAGCCAGCAGGCCACGTGACTCCAGGACCAAACCCAACCGCTGACATACCATAAGTTCCAGCAGCTTACAAAGAACATTGGTGAGGCTGATGAGCTGATAGTTATCCACATCAAGTGGGTTTTTACCGGGTCTGAGCACCGGAATGATGGTGCTCTCCCACCACTGTGATGGAAAGATGCCACCCCACCAGATCCGGTTGAAGATGACGAGGAGATGTCGGTTGTAGTCAGACAAGAGATGTTTGATCATCTGGCTAAGGATCTGATCAGGCCCGGGAGCTGTGTCGGGGCAATGTGCAAGGCCACTGAGGGGCTCCCACTGTGTAAATGGGGCATTAAAGGATTCACTGTAGCGTGTAGTGAATGAGAGAACATTCCCTTCCAGCCGCCATTTGAGTTTGCGAAAGGCTGGGGGGTAATTCTCAGACACAGAGGCTCGAGCAAAGTGCTCGGCAATCGCGTTTGCATCGGTAGATAACATGCCATTTATGTTAACACCGGGGACACCTGTTGGGGCCTGGTACCTGAAAAGATGTTTGATCTTTGCCCAGATTTGGGAAGGTGACAGATGGCACCCAATGGTCGAGACATATCTCTTCCAACACTCTTGCTTCCGTCGCTTGATAAGGTGGTGTACACGGGCACGGAGCTGTTTAAAGGTTATGAGGTGCTCCAGAGAAGGGTGCCGCTTATGCCGCTGTAGAGCTCGTCGATGCTCCCTAATTATCTCAGCAACTTCTGGTGACCACCAAGGGACTGCCTTACACCTCGGGCACCCTAAAGAGCGAGGGATCTCTTTTTCTGCCGCAGAAATAATTGTTGTAGTTACCTGCTCAACCATCACATCGATGTTACCGTGTGGGGAAGATTCAATGGTGACAGCAGCGGTGAAAATTTCCCAGTCCGCCTTGTTTAAAGCCCATCTGGGCAGGTGTCCGTGGGCCTGACACTGGGGCAGTGACAGGAAGACTACCACACAGGTCGTCATGTGCTCTCCAGTTGATAGATGGCAGAAGTCCTGGACTGCAAATTGATAAATCAATGGCCGAATAACTACCGTGAGCCCCAGCAGAGGTCGAACTGAGACAGTACAGTTCAAGACAGGTATTCCCCGCATCATCCTTATTCTGACAGCCACAGCTTCAAGAGAGTTTGAAGGGGCACAAGTTCACTGCATACTGAGTTTAGGACATAAATGCAAACTCCACCTGACACTCAATTATAGTCGCTAAGGCTCCTGTAATATCCCTTATAGCCACAGAGGGCAGGGGGTCCACATTGCCGAGAAGCAGGTATCCTGGAGGGCAATGCAGATAGCAAGTGTAAAGTTTAACAGTTGCCGTAGCTCAGCCAGGCGGTGGAAAAAACCACCGCAATTCCACTGGAGGATGACGTCATCATGAGACTTGGAAGGCATGGAATATTCAATGAGGCAGTTTACGCCTCAGGGACACCTGCTGCCACCGCATTTTTTCCTGAGCAGTCTATATCCATTTTGTCTGAGGGCCTGGCGAGATCTAGGTCCTCAGAGGATGCCAAAATCTCCACCTCATCCTCAGAAGCAGAGCTTGTAGGTAGTGGTGGTGTGGATGCCACTGCAATTTCTTTGGTCTTAGGGATTTTCTTTTTGGATTTCTCTCGCTGCTCCTTGGGTTTCCCTGGCTGGCCGGACTACACTGGCTCAGTCTCCAGGACTGAGGATGAGTGTGAAGGCCTACGACCAACTGCTTTTGGGCTCTTCAGCCACCGGTGACAGACATCCCTGATGGTGGGGGGAGGGGGGGGGGGGAGCGGGGGGCTGTTGTTCCCAAAGTAGGTTGTGCAGGAGCAACAGGGAAGGAAATGCCCCCCACCATGAAAGGGGCAAGTTTAGTCTTCCAGCTCTGAGAGGTGACTTGGGTTGGCAGAGCTGATGGTGCCAGAACTGTTGTAGCGGCAGCGTAAGATGACATACGCACAGGGTGCAGGTGTTCATATTTTCTCTTGGCCTCAGTGTAGGTCAGTCAATTCAGGGTCTTGTACTCCATGATTTTCCTTTCTTTCTGGAGAATTCTGCAGTCTGGTGAGCAAGGCGAATGGTGCTGTCCGCAATTGACACAGATGGGAGGCGGGGTTCATGGAGTATTGGGATGTGATGGGCGTCCACAATCTCGGCATGTGAAGCTGGAAGTACAGAGTGGAGACATATGGCCGAACTTCAAGCATTTAAAGCACTGCATCGGAGGAGGGATATAGGGCTTTACATCACTGTGGTAGACCATCACCTTGAGGTAATGTATCACCCTCAAAGGCCAAGATGAAGGCACTGGTGGCAACCTGATTATCCCTCAGACCCCAGTGGAAACGCTGGATGAAATGTACACCTCACCGCTCTAAATTGGTGCGCAGATCACTGTCGGACTGCTAAAAAAGGTCCCTGTGAAATATGATACCCTGAACAATATTTAAGCACTTATGGGGCATGATGGTTACAGATACATCCCCAGTTGTCACAAGCAAGTAACTCCCGTGACTGGGCAGAGGTTGCTGTTTTGATCAAGAGTGATCCAGATCTTATTTTAGACAAGCTCTCCACCTCCCCAAACTTGTTCTCTAAATGCTCAACAAAAAACTGAGGCTTCATAGTCATGACAGATTCCCCAACAGCTCTTCAACATACAAGGTACTGGGGCAAATACGATTTGCTGTCATCCTTAGCATGATGTTCCTCCCATGTTGTGGCCAGGGAGGGGAACGATTTGGGGTCATACTTCTGTGCACTGAATTGAGCTCGTGAACGCTTAGAGACTGCTGGTGTTTCACCACCAGCAAGAGCTGATGGACTACGCTTCATTGCGTGTCATCCGCCCTGATAACACCCACTCTGACCAGGGGCCCTCCCCGTGGACAACACCCCACGATTTGGTTGTGGGGAGGAAGCAATCCTCAAACAAGCAGTAAGCAGCTGATGCCGACGCAGTAACCAGCCGACGCAATCACAGTAACCCGCCATCGCTGCTGGTTGCTGTTTGAGTTGCTGACTTTGCACCTGCCGATGCCAACACCGTGACTAACATTTGACCCAGCTGGCACCCTTGCCGTTCGCCAATGCCGTTTCCTACACCTCACTGATGCAACCTACAAACCTATGCTCAGTGAGCTCAAGAAATAACGATCTGAATGTAAACTATGGTGGTCATTATTCACAGAGGTGATTTTTTTTTTAATGATCACAAGATCAAAGAAAATTAGGACTACGGAGAAGGAACAACAACCTACGGAAACTGTAGAACCAGCTATGGCGATGACTGACTAAGGTCACGCCAGACTGGACTGAAGCAGCAAATTTAATTAAGGGACTTAGTCTGAAGTGAGACTCAGTAAATACCGAGTTAAATACTAAGTTAGACGTACAGACACAAGAACTAAGTGACCAAAATCTTTCTTTAAGTGAAAAACTAGAGCACAACTAAGTGACCAAAATGTTTCTTTAAATGAAAAACTAGAAGCACAGAGTGAAGCTTTTGAATAAGTAGAAGCATAGAGTGAAGCTTTAAATTCTGAATCTGAGGTGTTAAATGATAAAAGTTGAAAATTTACGAGTACATTTAAAGAATGAATGAAGTAATTCTTAACTGTACAAATGAATCAAATGTTGATGGACTTTAACCAAAAGCAGAATGATCAATTTCAGAAGTTGACCCAGAAATTAGAATTTGATATTGAGGACAAGTGTACCAATATAGAGTTTGAATTTAATGAGAAGTTAGGGTCATTTCAAAGTGTGTGTAATGTTACATTCAACACAGTGAAACAGAGATTAACATACCGTAAAAGACACCATTGAAAGACAAGACAAACTGATCCCTATTGTCCAATTGCAAACTGCAGGGGGGTTAACACTCGTGTAGATGCGGTAGAGGGAAATTTTAATGAAAAGCTAGCAACCTCAGACACCATAAATATAAGCGGTCTGGAGAACAGGTAGAGGAATTAACCGACCGCAAAGTTGGCAAGAGGGTAAGCACAGATAGCGTTCCACCGCGTTTAGCATCAGAACTTGATGATGCTAAAAAAGGCATAGACGATTTGTGGAATGAATTTACTTATCCAGAATAAGATAGAGAAGGGGGTAGCTTCACAGAATGTAGTGTTGACTAGTGAAGTAGTAACAGATTTACAATGGGGAGCAAATTCTGGTCTCGCCAGACAATTGCTCAAATTTAGATCAGATGGAGACGTGCACCCAACCCATTTCTTAAGAAAATTTAATCAAGCCTTACCAAAAAATTGGGAAGATGCAAAAAATTTGCAGCACATTACATTCTAGGACCGGACTTTCAGAGAAAGTTTATGGAGAAATACTGGTCATCAAGTGCCCAGGAGAAGTTAATACTTGATTTATGGGACCCAAAGCATTACTATAGTATGTAGGGTACAATGAGAAAATATTTTGACTGGAATTTAACAAGAGCCAAATATTTAGATAAACCAATGGAGGAAGAAGGATTGGTATGGATTTTGATAAGGCGATTACCCACTTACGCTAGGAAAGACATATTATGTAGCGGGTGGAAGACAGTAGAAGAGTTACTCTCCTTTGTGGATGCACTGGATGCAATAAATAAAGATCGAAATGAGAATATGCACCAAAACGAGAATCAAAACTACAGGAGGAGCAATAATAATAGCTCTGGTAATTTCAAAAGACATGAGATGAATTTGGCTAGAGTACACCAATATAATCAGAATAAGGGTAATGAAAATTATCAAAAAGGCATCCTCCTTTGAATATAGGCCGAGTAACTACATAAGAATTTGCACCTGGCAATAAGAGGGCTCAAAATGGACATGTCATACACAAGTCTGGTAACAAATCAGTGATTACAAACAGTGAGCAAAACAGAGGGCCGAGGTCGTAGAAATACATTAAGAGGCCTACCTCATAATAAGTATGTTTCCTTTACGCGTAACATACCAACAAAAGAATGGTTGCTATTAGAAGAACCTGGTGTAGCTACAGTTACTCCACAATCGATTATAGTTGGAAAAGTAGATAATTCCAAAGTGGACATATTTATTGATTCCGGTAGTGCAGTGTCACTTATCTCCAGTGCATTCTTTAATATGTTAAGAACTAGCAATAACTTACCTGTATTACCCGTAACAGTAGTATATATAATCAGTATAACTGGAACTAAAAGTAAGGTTGTTAAACATGAAACCCAAGTAAACTGTGTCATTGGTGAGATTACATTCCGGCAAACACTGCTGGTAGTAGAAAATATTAAGAGAGAGGTGTTATTTGGTTTACATTGACTGTCAGAGTTTAACATTATATTGAATTTTGAAGAGAGCTGGCTTTATTTTGGACTTGGGGAAGATAAATATTGTGTTAAGTTTCTAGCAGACAGTTATGTTGATAAACAAACAACTGAACGCCAGAGTTTACGATTAACCGCGACAGCATAATTGTCACCAGAAATGGAAAACGTAAGGCATGCATCACAACGAGCTGACACACAAAATAAAGTAAATGAATCCCCAATACTAACCAACGACCAGAAAACAGATTTAGCCAAAATTCTATTAAGAGCATGAAATGGTATTTTTTGATAGTCCAGGTAGTATTGGTGACTACGTACGTAAATTTAAGATCAAAGATGATACACCATTCTTCTGTAAACCTTACCCAGTACCGGTGAGGTTAAAAGAAGTGGTTAAGGAGGAGATAAATAAAATGGTAGGTAATAAAATAATAGAACGCAGTACAAGCATTATAAATAATCCCTTGGAAGTGGTGACAAAGGCTACAAGTGGTGTGCGGCTCGTAATGGATGCGCGCACCCTGAGTAAACATATAGAAACCGAAAGGGATAAACTCGTTAACATCGACGAGTTGTTATCCAAATCTGAGAAAGTACAGTACTTTAGTTCGATGGACCTGACTGCTGGGTACTGGCAGTTTCGGTTACATCCAGATTCAAGGAAATATGCAGCATTCCTTTTTGATGGAAAATCATATCATTTTAATGTGTTACCATTTGGGCTAAATATCTCGGTATCAGTGTATACGCGCGTTGGACGAAGCAATAGGGAGAGAGTTATTAAAGGAGTTAATTATATATGTAGATGATATATTGATAACATCACCCACCTGGAAAGAGTATTGCCTAACCTTGAGGAAAATTTAAAGAAAAAGGTATTACAGTAAAATTGCCTAAGTCACACTTTTCCAGGCAAGAACTAAAATTCTTGGGGCGTATCGTAGGTGTACAAGGATTAAGCCCTATCCAGAATGTGTAAAGGCTATTAAGGAGTGTCCACCACCTAGAAACATAAGACAATTGGAGGGATATCTTGGATTGGAAGGGTATTATAGATGATGTGTACAGGAGCAAGAGTTGAACAACCCTTGACTTTTGTGTTTATTACAAAAGGGAATACCACAGAGTTGGGACCAAGAGGCACGTGACGCATTTGAAAATGTAAAGAGGGCGCTATCAGAATCACCGCTGCTGCACTATCTGGTGATAGGTGAACCATTTAATATTTTGACCAATGCATCCAACTATGGTACAGCTGCAGAGCTTTTCCAAGGTGAATAGGGTTAGACAGTATTGACCACCATAGGTCAATATCTTTTGCTAGCTAGAGTCTCAATAAAGAGGAATTAAATTATACGGCAACAGAAAAGGAATTATTAGCCACAGTATGGGGTATACAAAAATTCCAAACACTGATATGGGGGTCCGAAATATATGCCTATACAGATCACCAAGCTCTGTCATTTCTAATGAATAGTCGATTCCTACATAGTAGATTGGTGTGGTGGATGTTGTTTCTTCAAGGGTACGACAGTAAGATCCAGCATGTAAAGGGTCCGGAGAACACTGTACCTGACACTGCCTCAGCTACCAGTAGGAATGAAAGAACTAAAGCATTCGGAAGGACCTGGCGTAATCTTTGCGATTAATTTTCTGACATTAGAATACCCACGCAATGAGGTACAAGAGATGGTTCAGAAAATAACAGAGAACATCCAACACGACCCTTATTTTACAGACATCTTTGCTATGTGTGTTAGGAAATTGCTACCGCCTAATCAAGATGGAAGGTGGAAGATTGTGCAATATAATTTGTTCTGGAGATACGATAAGACGACACAATGTTGGCATTTATGTATACCAAGTCTAGTGGAAGACAAGTCAGTGCGGTACACTCATAAGGTTTATGGACATTTCGGTATAAAGAAATGCATTACACATGTGAATAAGTTCTATTACTTTAAAAAGCTAGGACATGAAGTAGCATCAGTGATTAAGACTTGTGAGATTTGTCAGAGAGTCAAAGAGGATAACTCTCACGTTAAATATAAAATTTATTCAATTATTCCTAAAGCATTGCACGATCTGACAGCTGCAGATTTCTTAGGACCAATTCCAAAAGGAAGAGGAGGAGTGGCCTACATTTTTGTCCTCATAGAGTGTTGGTCGAAGTATGTTACATTCTACCCCATTAAGAAAGCAAACACACATACAGTAAAACATTGTCTACAACAATACTTTCTCTAAGTAGGCAAACCTAGACACTTTCTTTCTGACAATGGACCACAGTTTCCTAGTAACAAGTTTAAAGAATTTTTAGCATGGGGAGGGATTCATCAAATATTAATATCCAACTAACCCGTATGAATGAGTTACGAAGGAGATTGAGAAATTATGCCGCACTTACTGCCATGAAAACCATACATCATGGGCATCATAAATTGAAGATTTAGAGCTCATTTTAAATGAGTTACCACATTTATCAACTGGACTAACACCCTTGGAAGTATTAGGTAAACCCTTTGTAGGTGAACCACTTACTAAATGTTTTACGTGGCCAGAGCAACCTACTACTGATTACCAACTGAATCAAATGATAGTTGCTAAGAACTCAGTTGAGAGAGCACAACAACGAGTAAGCAACCACAATGAGAAGGCTGTAGAACATCAATATAAGGTCGATGACCTAGTCTTAGTAAAACAACATCTTTATAGAGTTCTGCCCTGAAGAAAGAAACGCATAATTTTTTTCAAAAGTGTGTGGGGCCTTACTGAGTACAATCAGTGATCCACCCAAAAACCTTATTTTTAGTGGATCCTACAACTGGAAGAGAAAAAGGGAAATATAACGTTAAGGATATAAAGTGGTATATACCCCAGGGATGTTAACCCAGGCAGAGTGACGACATTCGGTTCCTGAGTTGGGTTCGGTGTACCTTCCACATTAGTTTTCCTAAACCCAATTCCCTTCAAATCTTCAACTATTCTGTAATTTATTCATAACCTCTTAAACTATCCTATCATATTAGTATTTAAGTGGCCAAACATGACTACACGATTGTGACTACTTTAGGGAATCATGAATAACCAGCGATCTCTGGACATAATATGGATCAAACAGAATAATAATCTGGTGATAAGCAGAGTGTTATCTCAATGACATAAAATAAATAAGAATAGTATATTTAAGAACATATAGTGCGAGGGAACATAAAGATGTATGGTAGGGCAATGGACTATGATGCCTACTCAGGAAGGAGAAGGAGGGCACGCCCAGCATTGATTGGATGGAAAAGGGCAGGTAGGCAGACCCAAGAAAGGCTGACCTACACTGTGTGGGCAGGGGCACCAAGATTCAAAAGGCTCTGAGCACTATGAGACTTAACATCTGAGGTCGTCAGTCCCCTAGACTTAGAACTACGTAAAACTAACTAACCTAAGGACATCACACACATCCATACCTGAGGCAGGATTCGAACCTGCGACCATAGCAGCAGCACAGTAGCGGGCACCAAGAAGGGGATTGACCTGTACCACAGTAAATTAGGAATTTGTTTAAAGGGGCGTAACTACCAAAATGGAAGGAGGAAGTGCTTTCATAGTATCAACCCATATGTGAGGTATAAGTAACGTGCCTAAAGGAAAAGGGCAGTATCGTGACAAAAGTCACATATTTTATAGAGATTATTCTGGTAAGTTTGAATTCTTGTTTCCACTCGCATTGTTATGTTTGTGTGAAGTTACATGTGTTGAAAAGAACACCTTTATTTACCCAGAATTCCTCCAGATTGTAAAAGGTATTGAATAAACCCATACTTAGAAAAACTAGTACATGAAATAAGGGCAAATAACAGCATACACTTGGGTAATGCACACTTGGAGTTTACGACTGGAAAGGGAACAGAAAGATTCTTGTCCTTACAAAGTTTACATTGATCAAAAGGTCCATGATTAGATCAAAATGCCCATGATTATAATGATATAAACATGGAAAGGGAAAGAGTACCATGTGTTCAATCTAAGGGGAGGGATATGTAGTGCCTCGAGAATTTCAGGGTAAATTCTAGAGACCCTTGAATTTCTACCGTCTCGAACACGCATTATTTTAGAGATGAGTGTGGTAAAGCAGAACTGTGTCTACTGCACCACAATTTTGTGTGTGTGTGTGTGTGTGTGTGTGTGTGTGTGTGTGTGTGTGTGTGTGAGCGGAGTGTATCGGACGGATGATTGGCGCGGGCAGGTAGTTGCCGAGCCTGCCTAAGGAGTAACATGTCCAGCACAAGGAGTAACCGTGACGGTGCGACGTCAAACATCATTGTGCGAACATCCGAGTGTTGTTGAAAGATGAGAAGAGACAATTACTTATTCATTCTTTCACTTACTTTTGTAAGGTCCGGAGAGTTGTCTTGTTAAACTTGGAGAGATTTGTAGACTGTATTTATGGAAAATTAATGTGATACTTTCTGACGGACCGGAAGGTGTCGAGCTTACAAAAAATGTTTATGTTGTATGAAAACTATTATATGAGATTAAAATACAATGAGATTGAGTTCAAAGTATTCTTGATTGTATGGAGTTATTTTAAAAGTATAAAAAATTCCTCCAAAGTAGCATCTTATCTTCGGAGAAGAAGTGCAGGACATCGCAGTCGGCTATCATGAAAAGAAGATCGGTGAAGCAAGTCCTAATAAGTTCAAAGCCAAGGGGGAGTGTGAGTCTTGCACACCAGTACCACCCTTAATCACCGGAAACCATCAGAAGACTTGACTTGAATTTACTTTTTATAACCAAAGTGTTACCTCTAAACAATTTTTCTGCCTTATTTAAAGTCTTACTTAGAGACTCTGCTGTACATCACCCTCAGTGTGTACATGTATAAAAATGCTTGTCATACGCAAACATCAATTGGTTTGGCAAATCATTTATAAATGCCAGTAATAACATAAGTCCTAACACAAAACTCTGGGGCACTTCACAGGTAATTTGGAATGCTGGAGCACTCCATAACATCTATTTTCATTAAGCAGTAAGTTGTGGCTGATTAGATAAAATGTCCTGAATAAATATAAGAATATCATACAGCTTAGTTCCTTCCTATCCAAGCCAGTTAAAGCACTGTCTTCATGATGTGGAAAACTGCTATTTCTGTCTATCTGTTCTTCCTAACAGACTCAGCAGTACTCAATGTCTCATTTTTATTCAGAAAACCAACTCACTTTTCACACATTACTCTTTCAGTTACTTTAGAAACATCTGTCACCAGTGACACTGATCTATAATTATTAATGCCAGTCTTACTGTCCTCCCTGTAGTGTGGCTTTATTAGGGCTTCATTTTTGACTGTACCTGTCCTGAAAGAAGTATTACTGTCAGGAACTTTAGAGTTTATGCCAGTGGAGCCAAGCTTCATTACTACATCTGGAATTAGTTTACTACAGTGAAACCCCTATTTTACGTTTTCGTGCGGTCCACACTTAAAAAAAAAACACAAAACTGAAGAAAGTGCAGAATCGAAGAAAATATTAAAATCCCCCAAAATATGGGCAAAAACACATGTAATTGGCATATATGATTAAAAATCAAGATCCTCTCCAATACTTTGTATAAAATCTGTCAAAGTGAAGGAAATTAAATGTACAATACAATGTGCGCACAATAATTTGTGGTAATGAATTTCATCAGTACTTTAAAAAAAAAAAAAAAAAAAAAAATCACAGATGTGTAACAGCAAGTAAAAACTCATCAAAAAACTGAAATTGGTATCTTTGTACAAGGTAATTGAGCTGTTTTCCAACACGCTATGACCACAAATTATATGTTCTAAACACTTGTTTTTGAGACATCATTCTTTGTGCACACCCAGAAAAAAGCAAATATTGATGAAATGTTGAATTAAACAAAAAACATCACAGCAGCTAAGTGGTTAAACCATAATCATAAATGCGGAGATATGCTAAATGACGTACTTTGTCACCATTGTTGTTATTATTTAATGCTTTTCTTATGAACCGCAGTTCATATGCTCACCACAATTAAAGTGTTATTTTAGGCCTGGTGATCGGAACAGAGACATGAAACATGAATTTATTTCTCCAGCTGACGTTACAAGCATATTAGAAGTCGGTTACAAGCATGTTAGAAGTTGGCTTAGTGAATTTCTGTACACTGTATAAAATGTAAATTTGAAAGAAAGCTCAGGTGCTTTAGCTTCGCATTGTGCCCTGTATGACTGCTGCCAGTCTTTACAATCTACAGTGTGTGATGTGTGCAGTGCAAAGTATATACACAAGTAGTGCAGGTAGTAGTTGCAAACTGTATCATGTCAGATTTGAACACTAAAGTCTTTAAAATATGCTATTGCAAAACTCTTGTTCTATTTCCATGTAATGTCTCTGTCATTGCACATCAATTGCACAAAAAGAATACTTTCAGCACTTCACAAAATGCTTTCCCCCTACAACACTTGTGTCAATGAAGGGCCGTTCCCCCTCTCCATACATCCAGTAGGCAAGCTTATTTTACATGTGTGAGTGTGGTGTAGTAGCTATTGGGTGACTAATTTAGTCACCAGCCAATATGAGTTCACTAGGTGGAAACGGGCAACACTTCTTCGATTATGAGCGAAGATATTCTTCGAGACTTAAGTGTTTCAATTTACAATGTTGGTGACTGATATTGTTTTGAATAACGTACATCGAAAATACATGTAAAATGATGAGACTAAGTTATACGTGGCACAAGAAAAGTTGGTGGCTGGGCCCCTTCGTCAAATGTTGGCTCAGTCCAGAAAACTTCACTTCAACTGGTTTGTTTTTCCTTTACCACTGCAAGCTAGCAGTAGTTGTATCATAATTGCACGGTAAAGCTAATTGTTGCAAGTTGTATTGTCAACACCAATCATGGATTATGTCAGCATTTCCTCTCGCATCTCCCCTCTCTACAACGGACTAAAATATTCCCTCAACTTCACCATCACCCATGGTGTGAACCATGTGTCATTTGCACCATTTGTAACTTGTTCAGTCACATCAAATGTCAGTTGGAAGAAAACGGGATGAAGTCAAGCAAGACATTTAGTAAGAACTTACAATCAAAGTAAACCTTACTAGGAAGAAATGTAAAATTCGGTAATTTTTAGCATTGATTTTCAGGGATTTTCACAGGGGCTATGAATTTATGGTGTAGAATCCCAAAAAATAAAACACCGGAGAATGTAAAATCGAGGTTCTACAGTATTAGCATTTCTCACCTCAGATTCCTCTATTACTTTGCTCCCCCTTTTAACAGTGAAGCTATGGTTTTAAATTTTATATTTCTAAATCTTATTATTTGTATCACATTCGTCACACTATGAGAACCAAACAATGTACACACAGTTCACTGTTCACTAACAAAAGCATAACTACTGTTAAAAGCAAGAGGGCACATCGGCACATAAAAAAATTCCTGTAATGTCACAGATACTTTCATCTGAAAGAATTTCAGTGGCTAGTTATACCAGATATTGTGGTAGCATCTAGTACAAGCAGAATGTGAAGAGGGTAGGCAACAAGTTATCTTTTCAAAAGTGCTAGGAACAGTGTTGTTATATTTTGTCATGTGTGATTAAAGATAGATCAGGCAGATCCCACCAGATTACAGCTAGGAGCAGTGTTGTTATATTTTGTCATGTGACATTAAAGACAGACTAAGCAGATCCCAACAGACTACAGCACTGCCACAAATAAGAAACAAACTGATAGAGTGGTGTGTAGCAATCATACTTCTTAAACACACTAACAACAGCACACAGTATCACTGGTCAGATTGGTTGTACATGGTTCTCATTGCCAGAAGAGTGTGTGTGTGTGTGTGTGTGTGTGTGTGTGTGTGTGTGTGTTAACTTTCCCAGTCTGCTGTTCATCAGTCATTTTGAGAATTTTCACCTTTTTCTGCTGATTTAATCACTGGACTTCCACCAAATTCTGACTTCTTTTGACACTGTTTCTTCACTTTTCTCAGGTTTCCAACAACCAACTGACTCCTTGCCATCACTGTCATTGAAGCCTCACATTTTGAAACTTTTGGTCAAGTATTTCCCTGTCATATTATGCCTGGTGTGAGTACCACTGCCATCTGATTCTATCCTGTATTTTTCCCCTTCATATGCACCCACTACATGTGAATCTTCTCTGCTAGTTTTTGGTTTGCCCTGAAGTACACTTACAACCAGTGAGAGAAGCACAATGTCTCAGTACTGGTATCTAATAATGTTTTCAATTAATAACCTACCTCAATTATTGCTTATTTAGTTGTGTTTGGTAGCTCCACTGTATCTTTCTTCGAACATTACTACAATTTTTTCTGAATATATAACAATATAACTCTTCAATTCATCATTTGTTAAGACATAAGTACAGACATCGTTGTTGCATTTTTAGTCAATATGGTCATAGCTCGATCAACTCAAATTTCTGCTCTGTTTGCAGTTCTTCAACTCTCTTATGGGCATGTCACTGAAAAAACATAAATTATGATGCCAGTTATTCTCAAGAGAATACTGCATTATGTACAGGAAGTAAACTGTGACACAATGTACATTGCCTGCACAGCACATACTTCCATGTGATTGGAAAAAGATCAAATGTCACTCCAGTTTACAAAAGGAGTAATAGATTGGATGCATAGAATCAGAGGGCAAAATTACAAACTTGTGTCTTCTGTAGTATCCTTGAGCGTATTATAAGCTAAAACTTATACCTTTCCTGGAGCGAAATAAGGTTTTCTGAACAATCAGCACACATTCAGAATAAATAACTTGTGAAAAACACAGCTTGCTTTATTCATACATGAGATCTTACAAACAAGACAAGGCTCAAGATGTACAGTGTCTCTTCTTAGTTTTCTATGAGACATCAAACAGTACCACATTGTTGACTACTAACAAAGATACAATCCTATGGGGTATCTTTGCAAATGTATGTAACTGACTGGAGGAATAACAAAGTGAAAGGAAGAGTACTGCTCCATATAAATTTAGAACCTTATATGAGAAACTAGTGCAGAAATGTTAGCCTACTATTCAGTAGAACAACTCGTGAAGGACAACCTGAAAATCTGAGCAGGTGAGTACTTAGGATTGCTTATTGTTAAATGTTTGTTACTTTAAAAAATATATATATTAATTGCATATTAATTACATATTCAGTACAGTATATTATATTTATGATATTATAAGAAAAATTGTAAACCAATTTTTTGGTTTTGACTAGTCTCCAGTACATTAAGTCTGTGATTTGAAATTGTATGTTACGAGACATTCCACAAATACTTGACAGATAGAAACCAGTACAGTACATTATACGTATGACGAATGTTTAACATAAATAAAGGTAATATTGAGTTTGCCCTAAGGAAGTGTAATTGGACCTTTAATGTTTTCAATATAAAAGAACGGCTGCTCAGATAGGATCAGCAGCACTATAGGAACTGATGATTCAGTCATATACAGGAAGGTATTGTTGTTGGAAGGTCGACACTTCCAGTTGGTGTAAGTAATGCCAGCTCACCTTAAATTTAGATAAATGTAAGATAATGCCTATAAGAAAAAAAGAGTTGGATAGTATCTGATTACAAGATAAATGGTGAACATCTGAAGCAAAATGATATGGGATGATCACATAGCATCAGTTTTAGGTAAGTCAAATGGGAGACTTTACATTTGTTGGAAAGGTTCTGGGGAAGTGTAGCGCATCTTTAAAGGAAATCGCATGCAAGACACAAGTGCGATAAATTATAAAATATTGTTCCAATGTTGGAACCCTTATCAAGTAGGCATGAAAACAGACACTGTATTATTTCAGACACATGGCTAGGGTCACAAAAGGTCGTCACAGCCCATACAAAAGTGTATCACCTATGCTTGAAAGAAAGATGACTTAATTCTCAAAAACCCTGTTGGGTACATTTAGAAAACCTGTATTCAAAGATGACTGTGCTTATCTTGCACAGGGATAACTAGAAAGGGATAAGAGAAATTTGGGTGTGTACAGAGCCATTTAGACAGCCATTTTTCTCTGGCTCAATAGGCAAATGGAATAGGAAAGAAAATTGCCAATATTGATGCAATTTATCCTCCAACATGCACTGCACAATTGCTTGAGGAGTATAGATGTAGATGAATGTTGACAGAGAAGCAAACATTGCATGGTTACCAAAATTCACAAAAGTTAATTTTAACAAGTTACTGTGGCAACTGTTATGGGCATGTATTGGGGGAGAAAAGTTTATCTACTGCATCACTGCTGGGAGTAAGACGCATCATATAGTCTAAGCAGTATAAGGCAATAGTGAACTATTCTCTCAATATTTTTCTGAGATCATTACTATGTGAATGGACAGTCTCCAACAAATGTAGTGAAGAAGTCTCCTACTCTTCTAATTAGTGGGGGAAAAAATGGAACAGTTCAGTGCTCAAGAGGTAAATACTGAATTCCTTGTACAGAATCTTAACTTGGCAATAATCTGCACCGTAATAAAAAGAAAGTTACTTCTGATTCCAAAACTATTTTGAAAGCCACTATTTTGGCAGTGTTATCATTTCAGCTTCCAAAAATGTTTTGAAAGCCACTCAGTGTTATCAATGTTTCATTGACAAAATGCCATTACTTCAATAAAATGGCTATAAAGATTTACTAATTACTGACAATGACACTTTTGCAGACCATTAAGAAGTTACAACATCCAACGTAATTGTTCAGGTCATCAACTTGCAGACTGGTTTGGTGCAGCTCTAAACTCCTTTTATTTCTATACAAGCTGAAAAAGACCCACTTGGCTTTGATTTTATTTTCATTTGTTTTCTGAGAAAATTCCAGATAACTTGAGAACATTGTAAAAATGAACATACAAAAAAATGATAAAATTTAAGTATTTCACTGTCAAAAATACCTTTGAATGCTCAGGGAAGTAACATCGAATGATGCCATCTAAAGCACACATTGTATGCTCTCGTATTTTCTAGAAAATGTCTTGATACCAGAGTTTCTTCAGTTATGTAATGAAACAATTCTGGTAAAGGCATTTCCAATAGCCCTAATCAACTTTCTCCACTCACGCAACATATTCCTGGAGTTTCTCTCTATAATTTCTTGGTGCTACAGAACTAGCACACTTTATCCTTTTTGCTATGTAGTGAAACAATTCTGGTGATGGTCCTAATCAAATTTTTCCACTCATGTAACACATATCTGGAGTTTCTCTGCTGAATTTCTTGGCACCCCAGAACTCACACACTTCATCCATTTTGCCAATGACAATGTGTTTCGTGTACTTTTTAGTGTGACCACAATGAAATGTTTCACCTACCAAACATGTAATCTTTACTTCTTCTGCTTTACACTTCCTGCACTTGCGATTATTGTCTTTCATGAACTTCACGGATAGTAAGTCTACTTTCTTATTACATAATCTTATTTCTTCAGGAGCATCTCTGTGTCTGCTTGCTGAATGTCTCGCTCTATCCTCTTCACTATTTATTCTCTTCTGTTGTGTAGCTACATGTGCTTTTCACTCCTCTTCTGTTTCATTTCTTTGCTGTTCTTTCTGCTACTTTCTTCTCACATCATCACTGGTAAGACTTCCTTCTCCTTTTACATTTTGGCATCTTGTTAAATGTTAATACTACGTAACATTCTAAGAATACAATTAATACACTATTCAATAACTTAGCAATTTACTTTCATTTAAATTTATTTTAATTTCTATCATTTTCCCTTTTCCTTGATCTAATCCAAATGATTTTCAAGAGTATACCGACACACAGTTTCACCATCACCTTATACATGCTATTTTGAGATGGAAATTATCTCCACCACAACAAGATAACGCAACATTTGAGAACATTCTTAAACATCATGGAACATTCTACAACATTCTCAAGCTACCTAGAGGAGTCTGTAAAATTCTGACCAGCCTTGGGCACTTCAGCACTTGATTTCCAGCTGCTTCAACGACTTTCCATAAGAAATTCATTGGTGTGATGCGTTCTTTTAACACCTATATTTTCGAACCCAACTCCTGCAGTTCCAAACTGAAACCACCTTCATGCATATAATCCCATGGTGGGCTGCAGATTTATGCAAGGACAAACCACACATTTATTATATAAACTGATATTTTGACACTATCACGATGTTGGTACCAGTTTCGAACAGCCAGTGGTCATCTTAAGGCTGCTGATTTAAAAGATCCAAACAATTACTGTGTAACCTATAAAATCTGCCAAGCAATTATCAGGTAATGATTCAAAAGACTAAAACTATACTTAAAGTGACATGCTGCAAGCAGTCTCAAGGCTTTAATATTTTTGACAATGCAATAGACTCCACTTCAGTAAGCATCTCTAAGTATGACTTCATTCTCTTTTTACTATTACATAGACAATTACTTGGCAGAATTTATAGGTTATAAAATGATTGATTGTAGTGTCTTTATCTATTGACTGTCTGAAGATGACTACTTCTGGTTGGAACCAGTAATGGCATTGTGAAATGCTCTAGTATTTGAGTCACAAAAATACTTGGGTCAAAAAAATACAAAAATAAAAGAAAATGAGTCAATCATTTAATCTCCAAAACATGACATTTCTTTCCAATGGCCTTTGCATTCATGTTCCTTTCCAGTTTACACCCCCCCTCCCCCCAATTTATTTCTCCCTTCCTCTCGTAAAACACACACACACACACACACACACACACACACACACACACACACACACATTATTTATTACATATTCAAACCTTTGTCTACGGAATATGAAAGAAAGCTTGTTAGTGCAACCACATAACACGCTACAGTCACCCTTCATTATCTTGTTATTACAAATATAGAGGGGGACTATCATAGGTGTACACAAATTTAACAACTTTTACACTGGGTACAGGATTTCAAATCTGTTTTATCACAGATACACTGTCCCCACCCATGACCATTGTGGGGTAATCACTTTCACCAAAGGTTAATTGATTCAGGAGATATCACACTTTGAATACATAAATTTGGCCACCATGCAAAAATACATGCTTCAGAATTGAAAACTAAGAACCAACTTACTGAGTATGCATTCCATTTTTATGTATATGACAAGCCAAGGCATATTTACGTTATACTTACAAATTTATGCTGTTACAAAATATCCTGGCAAATTAAAATTGTGTGCCTGGCCAAGACTCGATCTCGTGACCTTTGCCTTTTGCGAGCAAGTGCTCTACTAACTAAGCTACCCAAGCACATCTCATGACCCGTCCTCACAGCTTTACTTCCGCCAGTACCTCATCTCCTACCGTCCAAACTTCACAGAAGGTCTCCTGCAAAACTTGCAAGACTAGCAACCCTGGAAGAAAGGATATTGCTGGTACATAACTTAGCCACAGCCTGGGGGATGTTTCCTGAATGAAATTTTCACTCTGCAGTGGAGTGTGCACTCATATGAGACTTCCTGGCAGGTTTTGTAAGGATAACTACCATTTGTGTAGTTCAAAGAAGTTGGTGGTGGAGGGAAGGATCCAGATGGCTCGTGTTATGAAGCAGTGTCGTACATGACCCGTAAACTGAGTGTGTTGTGGTCAGCTGCCACTGGGTGGTTAATTTGGTTCTCAACAACAGTTTGGCAGCGGCCATTCATCCTGGTGGACAGCGTGTTGCTTTTCGGTGAGTGGTCTCTCTTAATCCTAACATATTTACGTCCTATTTCTAGACATATGTATCACACAATAAACACCAAAAATATGATGATGTATTATACAGTGAAGATATACAGTAGTTCTCACTCCGCCTTAACAATAACAACAGTGTAATTTAAGTCAGTAACTTCAACAATGTATAATAGCACTTACAAGTTTGTGAAAGAAACAAACATGCATGGGTGTATTTTGTTCTTTATTCTTTTCTTCTTCTTCCAGACTCCTAACAACATATAAACATTCCTTGAAAGCTCCCTTAGTTTTCCAGTAGATGCTACTAATTCATAAAATGTCTGGTAGCTTACTCTCTTTTCTTCTAGCATCATAATGTTTAGGGGCCATTGCCGTATATTTTTAATGGTGACAAGTTCTTGTAATATCAGTATGCAGCACAGCAAAGGATTTCCATTAATGTGTTTCATACGATACAGATTTCATAATCATGTGTAATTCATATAGGTAAAGGCAAATCAAACTCTTGAACTTGTAATGGATACTGCCTGTAATTTTGTTACTTATATCCACAGACTAGGAACGATATAAAAAAAAAAATAAAAAAAAAAAAAACAAAAAAAACAAAAAAAAAATAACAGTAAAATAAACACACTGTGCTCAATGCTATATAGATTTTTTTTAAATATTGGATATCACATCCTCATGTTATGCAAAATATTGTTTCTTCATATAGATCCAAACATGTTTCATCACCTTTGTGCTGTTGTCAGTGAGTATTCTTCATTCAAATACGCGAATGTGAACACATTCCACATGATAACTAATTTACAAAAATTAAGCCTAAGGACAGTTTTGTTTGTTGTTATCATTTTACATTACATGATTATGTAGGACCCTAGTTGCATTATCAGGTGCTTTTCATCTGCAACTAAATGATGTTGATGTGAATTTCATTAACGAGTTAATACTTCACTTTATATCTAAACGCAATTTTGTGGTCTGAAAATATTTCGTGCCTGTATTTGTGATTACTTATGTTTAGCTTTGGCAAATCCTTTTTCCATCTGCCTTCCCACGTGTTACTGAGAAGCACACCGATATCTCGATAATTTGCAGAACTTCATTTGTAAATAACACTTTTCACTTTGGGGAGAAACAACTTGCATATATATTGTTATTGTGCGTCCAATCCCAGCTGGCATTCACTTGTTCTCAAAAGAGTTGGCGCCAATTTCCAACTTTGTTTACCCCTCTCACCTCCCCCCCCCTCTCTCCCCTGTGTGTGTGTGTGTGTGTGTGTGTGTGTGTGTGTGTGTGTGTATATAAAAGCATCTTATAGTTGCAGATGACAAGTTATCAGTAGCTGAAAATGTACAGAGAGATCGGCATAAACCCATTACGTAAAATTAAGGTAATGACAAAAACAAAGAAAAACTATTTTTAGGCTTAATATTTGTAGATTAGTCACCACTTAAAACACAATCACATTTCACAGATTTGAATAAAGAAAACCCACTGTTGATGGCACGAATGTACTGGTAGATGTTTGGGTCTATATGAAAAACAGTGTTTTGCATAGCAGCAGACCTATACATGACCTTCTGTTATTTTATTTGGCTGGGGGGAAAATCATTTAATTAACAGGAAAATCCTATACTGGCTTGCTGTATAAACTAACAAGTGTACAATTTTTATTTTGGTAAAGTTGAGTAAAAATGTCATTTTGAGGGTTAGAATTATTTTTATTATTTACGAAGTTCTCTTACAGTGCACATGCTGTTTTGGTTGTTCTATTTATTTGCCTGAGGTATTCTCTTTCATGCGGTGACAAGACCAGAACTGTAGCACTGTGCACTGTCGCTTTGGCCTGAGAGACCAAATGCATTCTATACATTCCTCCACCAATGGGCTTTTGTGGCCCAGTCTCCTTTTCTCACACCCACTGTCTCTGTATCCCTCTTGATATCATCCTTCCATCTTGCCCATCAACTTCCTCAGCCCCTTCTACCTTCCACAGATACAAAGAATGCTACTTGTGGTAGCCTTTCCTCTTCCATTCTAATTAGGTGACCCGCCCACATCAATCTTTTTTCCTTCATCCTTCAGACATTTCTTTCATATCTCTTTCTTGAGGACTAGCAGTTTTTGTTCATCTGTTTTCCTTAACATAAATGTCTCAGAGCCTTACAGAGTACCAGGAGAGTTATACACTGGCACAGTCTGATTTTAAAACTTCTCAAAATTGCTTTATTGCACACCATATCCCATAATCCAAAATACACTCTGTTTGGTGCTGCAATCTTTGCCTTAATCTCAAACTCCATTATATTCTGCTCGCTAAAGATGCTTCCCAAATATTTAAGTATGTCTATTCTTTTAAGGGCTACTTCATCTACTGTCAATGGGGTACTATTCATTGGGTGCTTTGCTCATGACCATGTAGTGTTTTCTCTTCATTAATTTTTACACCTGTTTTCCTTGCAATATTTCTGTAAGAAACTGACATGAACTGCAAGCCCTCTTTGCTACCACTTATTACCACCACCATCTGTGTGCAAGCTGATTTATTGTGTTGTTTAGCAGTTTTATTATAGCCTGGTTTACTTCTTGTGTTCTTTGTCTACATTTTCTAGAATTAAATTAATAATTATATAGCAATAATGTCAATATACACTGAATCTTTCTGAACGGAATTTTGTTGTAATTGGCTGAATGTAGGATCAGGACTGAATGTCAGTATAACATAAAGGCACATGCTAATCTCTTGGAAGACGTATAGTCAATGCGTAATAAAGTCTGACTGCAACTCCCAAGCTGTCAGAGTATTGATTTAGTAGATGTTGACTCTGAGTCAAGATTTAAGGCAGATTTGTCATTTATTAGTGATACACATTCCGCAGCTCACGGTCTTACAGTGGCGTTCTCGTTTCCTGCGATTCCTGGCGGTGTCAGGGATTTTTCCTGCCTCAAGATGACTGGGTGTTGTGTTGTCTTCATCACCATTCATGCCCATTACGGTTGGAGGGAGGCACCGGCAAACCACCTCCACTAGAATCTTGCCTAGTACAGCGGTGCGGGTCTCCCACATCGTCCCCTACGCTCCTTGGAGTAGGGGACCTCCTCATCATCATTAGCAACACACAAACTGACCAAACTTTTGCAAAACACAGCCAATGCAAGAGCAGCAAGTCCAAATAATTAATAGGACCAAAACTGTTGTTCTTGGTTGTCACACATAAGGTGTCTTTCTTCCAAACACAGCATGCTAAAAGTGATGGCACATATGCCACATCAGACTGAAGTAAACAATTAATATTCTTGCGGCACGGATCCATAGTTTCGATAAATAAAGTAAAACTGGTCTAATACTAAAGAATTCCTGAATAATGTGATAGTAAAGACACAAAAGTGACTACTTTCAAAAAACTTTGCTATAAACAAACACTCGTTTTCCCTACTGTAAAATAACACAAATTTCTTTGAGAGAAATAAAAATCCCGCATATCCAACCGGATTTGGTTGTACACACCTTAACACCAGATGATGAAAAGATATAGTGCACTAGAGTAATACAGACAAATAAAAATATAAAGGCATGTTTAAGGGTAGGACAGGCTCGCTGAAAGGTGCACAAATGCTGTAGGGACAGTTAGATCCACAAGGCAAAATATGTCAGATGAGTTTCAAAAATCTAAACTAAGAGAAGGAGAGACTCTTGTGTTATCTTCACACAAGCTCACGGCTCTGAAGTGGATCGATAAAAAAAGAAGTAAATATTCTAGCCACTATCCACACAGATGTCGACGTGACTGCAACAGGAAAACTGATAGGAAAAATAAAACCCCAGTCCAGAAGCCCCAAGCAATTACACAATTCAATGAATAAAGTTGACAGACAGGACCAGCATATGGCATCTTCCCTTCTCAGGATATGATACACCAAAGGATATATGAAAATTTTCTTTTACTTTACAGACATTGGGATTTTCAATTCATATATCCTACTAAACAAAGTGACAGGGAAAAGTCTTGTTTCAATCAGTTTAGAATTCCCATGGTGAGGACATAACAGAGCAGGTCACTCCACTAGACTACCTTAGTCATGGATGGTCCCAATCTAGAATTTCCCATTAGAAAGCAAGCAGCAAATTAGACACATTTTGATAGGTTCATCCCCCCCCCAACTCCCAAATCTCATCAAGAAAACATCCTCCAAAAATTGTGTAGCATGCACAGCAAGGAAGAAGTAAAAGTGACACACAGTACGAGTGTGAGAAATGTCTAGTGGCATTGCACACAACTGATTGTTTTCGGGTATAACACACCAACAAATATTTCTGAAACAGTACAACTTTCACTCCTCATCACTTTAATAAATAGTAAGTTAAGATTTTTAAAGAATTCCTATCAAAAATTATATAATTTTGGGAAAACTGTACAAGACACAATACGCTGAGTTTCGTAAATTTGCCGGCCGGTGTGGCCGAGCGGTTGTAGGTGCTTCAGTCTGCGCAGGTTCGAATCCTGCCTCGGGCATGGATGAGTGCGATGTCCTTAGGTTAGTTAGGTTTAAGTAGTTCTGATTTCTAGGGGACTGATGACCTCAGATGTTAAGTCCCATAGTGCTCAGAGCCATTTGAACCATTTTTGTAAATTTAAATGGGAAATGTAGGGTTGACTAAGGGAAAAAAATATTATTAAGTGAATGGGTTGACTAATCCACTACCTCATTTGGTTTATACCTAATGCACAATACCTAATTTCCAGTAGTATCAGCAAAGAAACACAGCAAAAGCTGCAGATCCATATCATACTGCTGAGTGGCAAGGGAGGAGATATGAGAACATACTATTACTGATCGTGAGACTACGCACCAATCTCCATGGTAAACACCCCCTCAAAGCACCTCATGATGTGAAGGCATGCAACACTTGATGATGATTGTTCCACCCATCAAATGCAGACAAGTTGGTCAGCAGCTCATTTGCTGCTATTTGAGAGGTATTGTGTACTATCAGCATAAGGTTTTCCAATTGTCATTCCTACAACACATGTTATGCACAGCAAAAATTGAGGCTACCGAAAGTTGTGAATCCACCCATTTGCTTTGTTCTGTGACACCACCAAGATGATCGACACCTCAATTTCAAGCACATGCAATATGGTAACCATGACACTACTCATTACATCCCCTATCAAACATACAGATTGGGCAAAATATTTAACTTCAGCAATAAAATGAAATCATCTGGACAACTGCTGCAAGTAGGGGTCTTTGGGCAGGAGCAAACAAAATATATAGCACCATTCCAAAACAAATATTAGCCCAAAAATCAAGCACATTCAAGACAATGAAAAAAATGCAAAAACTAAATCCGTTGGCACTGCAAAGTTTACTTTGCTTGTTGTTGTGGTCTTCAGTCCAAAGACTGGTTTGATGCAGCTCTCCATGCTACTCTATCCTGTGCAAGGCCCTTCATCTCCGAGTAACTACTGCAACCTACATCCCTCTGAATCTGCTTTGGTCTCCTTCTGCAATTCCACCCCCCCCCCCCCCCCACACACACACACACACTCTAGTCTCCAGTACTAAACTGATGACCCCTTGATGTCTCAAAATGTGTCCTACCAACCAATCCCTTCTTTTAGTCAGGTTGTACCACAAATTTCTGTTCTCCCAAATTCTATTCCGCACCTGGTCATTAGTTACGTGATTTACCCATCTAATGTTCAGCATTCTTCTGTAGCACCACATTTCAAAAGCTCCTATTTTCTTCTTGTCTAAACTGTTTATCGTCCATGTTTTACTTCCATACATGGCTACACTCCATACACATAATTTCAGAATGGACTTTCGGACACTTAAATCAATACTTGATGTTAACAAATTTCTCTTCTTCAGAAATGCTTTTCTTGCCATTGCCAGTCTACATTTTATATCCCCCCTTCCCATTCAATCATTATCAGTTATTTTGCTTCCCAAATAACAAAATTCATTTACTACTATAAATGTCTTATTCCCTAATCTAATTCCCTTAGTATCAACCGATTTAATTAGACTACATTTCATTATCCTCATTTTGCTTTTCTGATATTCGTCTTATATCCTCCTTTCAAGATACCGTCCACTCCATTCAACTGCTCTTCCAAGTCGACTGCTGTCTCTGACAGAATTACAATGTCATCAGCGAACCTCAAAGTTTTTATTTCTTCTCCCTGGACTTTTAATTCCTACTTCAAATTTTCCTTTTGTTTCCTTTAATGCTTGCTCAACATACAGATTGAATAACATTGAAGATAGGCTACAACCCCCTGTATCATTACCTTTTAACCACTGTTTCCCTTCTGTGCCCCTCGACTCTCATAACTGCCGTCTGGTTTCAGTACAAATTGTAAACAGCCTTTCGCTCCCTGTATTTTGGCCCTGCCACCTTCAGAATTCAGTATTCCACTCAACACCGTCAAAAGATTTCTCTCTAAGTCTACAATTGTAGGTTTGTCTTTCCTTAACCTATCTTCTATGATAAGTCTTAGGGTCAGTATTGCCTCACATGGTCCTATATTCCTCTTGAATCCAAACAGATCTTCCCTGAGGTTAGCTTCTACCAGTTTTTCCATTCTGTTGAAAAGGATTCGTATAGTATTTTGCAACTGTGACTTATTAAACTCATAGTTCGCTAATTTTCACACCTGTCAGCACCTGCTTTATTTAGAATTGGGATTATTATATTCTTCTTGAAGTCTGGGGTTATTTCGCCCATCTCGTACATCTTGCTCACCAAGATGCAAGAGTTTTGTCATGGCTGGCTCTCCCAAAGCTATGAGTAGCTCTAATGGAATGTTGTCTACACCCGAGACCTTGTTTCGACTTAAAGTCTTTCAGTGCTTTGTCAAATTTTTCATGCAGTATTATAGCTCCCATCTCATCTTCCTCTTATGTCCTCTTCCATTTCCATAAAAGTTCCCTCAAGCACTTCTTCCTTGTATAGACCCTCTAAATACTCCTTCCACCTTTCTTCTTTCCCTTCTTTGCTTTGGACTGGTTTTCCATCTGAGCTCTTGGTGTTCATACACGTAGTACTCTTTTCTCCAAAGGTCTCTTTAATTTTCCTGTAGGCTGGATCTATCTTATCTCTAATGATACATGCTTCTACATCCTTACATTTGTCCTCTAGACATTCCCGTTTAGCCGTTTTGCACTTCCTGTCGATCTCATTTCTTAGATGCTTGTATTCCCTTTCGCCCGCTTCATTTATTACATTTTTATATTTTCTCTTTTCATCAATTAAATTTAATATCACAACCTTCTCTCATGATTCTTAAACAAATGTTAGCTACGATTAAATTTCTGCAAAATTCTACCAGGTGTCTTCCTCTTTCATTCCTTTCTCTGAGTCCATATTCACCCACTACTTTTCCTTCACTTCCTTTTCCTACTATCGAAATCCAATCCCCATAACCAATTAAATTTTTGGCCCCCTTAACTATCTGAATAATTTCTTTTATCTCATCACATACTTCCTCAATTTCCTCCTCATCTACAGTGCTAGTTGGCATATTCACTTTTACTAGTGCAGTGGGTGTGGGCTTCATGTCTGTCTTGGCTACAATAATGTGTTCACTGTGCTCTTCATAGTAGCTTGGACGGACACGGACGGGGACACACACACACACACACACACACACACACACACACACACACACACACACACACACACACTATTAAACCTACGCCTGAATTACCTACATTTGATTTTGATTTATAACAATGTATTCACCTGACCAGAAGTCCTATTCCTCCTGCCACAGAGTTTCACTAATTCCCACTATATCTAACTTTAACCTATTCATTTCCCTTTTCAATTTTCTAACATACCCGTCCGATTAAGGGAGCTGAGATACCATGTTGTGATCTGTAGAATGTCAGTTATGTTTCTCCTGATAATGATGTCCTCCTGAGTAGTGCCCACCTGGAGATCTGAACTCCTGGAATATTTTACCCAAAAAGAGGCTATCGTCATTTAACCATACAGTAGAGCTGCATGCCATGCCCTTGTAAAAAATTATGGCTGTAGTTTCCCGTTGCTTTCAGCCATTCACAGTACCAGTACCAGCACAGCAAGACCATTTTGGTCGATGTCACAAAGCCAGATCATCAATCATCGAGCCTGTTGCCCCTGCAACTACTGAAAAGGCAGCTGCCCCTCCTCAGGAACCACATGTTTGCATTTTTCTGGCTCCTGAACAGTTACCCATCCATTGTGGTTGCACCTACAGTGTGGCTACCTGTATTGCTGAGCACGTAAGCCTCCCCACCAATGGCAGAGTCCATGGTCCATGCAGGGTGACTTTGTACTTGGCTTATATAGTTCAAAGGGAGCCCTCGATACCTAAACCTGACACCACAAATTTTGGTTGACCCACATAGCAGCTAAAACAAAAATGAAATTGTCAGATCTGTTATCCAAACCCTTTATTTACCCTATCTATCTAAAACAAAGTGCACAGTACAACAAACCAAAAATCACTCGCGTAACTAATGCCAAATAACAAAACCTAACAAACAATGGTAAATCAATATCCGTGATATTGATTTACCCAATCGCCATCTCGCAAAATTACCATACAAGAAAAACCATGAAATTCATGAAAACTTGCATCATCACCAATTTCAATGTACACAAACAGCTATAAACACACATACTACAATAGAAAACAGACAAATAATTAAAAAACATACTTATTAATCAATGTCACAATCACATAAATCTAGGTTGACTCCACCCCACAAAACACACACACACACACACACCACCACCACCACCACCACCACCAGAGGGCACCATAAAAAACAACAAGACGACATATACAAACACAACCAACTCAAACTCCACGCCGTAATGAGCTCACAAACCACAAAACACTTATGTCATGGGTCAAAGCAGACAGGTGGAATCGGAAGCTTCATGACACCAACATGCAACCATGACGTCACAAATCAAACACTGTTATGTCACAGGCCAAACCACATGGGTGGAATTGCAATTTTCGGCTCACCCCAAAAATGCAACACTATTGCATTAATCACACTCATCAAAGTGATACAGACGCACACCCAAAAATTCAATAAAGGTCAGAGGATGGCATCATACACAATATCCATTAGGATCTAAGAAATAAAGTCGTGGAGAGTTTCTGACCTGTATCTGAAGCTCTCCACTGCCTAACGCTCACATCTTTCCCCAATATATTGCTCTTCTTAACACTTTGCTGAGTAACTGTCTGAGCTGAAGTATCAGTGTTCTGATGCAACAGAGAGCTGAAGTGGCATGAAATGTTATACTGAGGTGTAAAAACTTTACCACACGTGGATGTGATAAGGGTATTTCAATCCTTCATAAGCATACTTGTATCAGGAAACATATACATTTAACAGTCTTTCAGGATACTTGTTTAAGACAGGCCACCTACTATCTTCAAACATCAATTACATAGATTAATTGCAAGATCTTGGAAAACAGCCAATTTCCACAATAACATTAGTGACTGTAACTTTCAACTGTATAAATCCAAAGAATTGGTTACTTAGTGTTACTTGAAGTTACTTAATTTAAAATTCGGAGTCACTAGAAAAAAGCATATCGCAATAAGAAATTGAACTTTATTTGCACTGCTTAATGAAGTATCCACAATGAACCAACTTTACTACAAACTTGGGTGAAAGGTACAGAACATTTTATCCTCAGCAAAGTGATCACAAACTTTAGCAAGTATGTACACAGCTATGCTTCCTGTGAAAAATTAACACAATAGATGCCTTTAAATGATATTTATAGTCCTCCCCCCCCCCCCCCCCCACCTGCAGGGGTTCAACTCTGTTCCCAGCATTACAGCTGCAGTTTTAATAAGAAACAAGTTAATAGCAACCAGCAGTAAATAGAAAAGCCATGAAAAAATACTAATCCAGCCAGCTTTATTTAATGTGTTATCTCTATGGGAAAAACTATGAGGTTAAGTGACTACAATTACAGCAGTTGTAATGAAAAAACGGAGTAGCCTATGATATAGCAGATATAAAATTAGCATTCTATGGCAATAAAATGATTATGTCTATTACAAATAATGAGGATTATAACCCTAAACTACTTTCCCATTACCTTGAACATTAGTGCTCAAGTTCATTTGTGTTTACTTCACTATCAGCTAACAATACAATGTCATGCTATATAGACCAATTACTGGAGACAGTTGATGTCACCAACATGAAAACATTAGCAAAATCCTACAAACTAATACGATCTCCAAACAAACCCATTATGCAGAAAAAATAGAAGTAAAAACCATATGGAACATTATAAAAAGTGTGACAAATAGGAACATAATCTGAACAAGCAGGGACTCCACAGTCCTCTTGACCAGGAAATCATAACAAACAGTCTCCCACAGAAGACGTACTAAATCACATGCAAACCACAACAAATGAAGCACTTCTTTTCAAAAGCACAATTCCTAAAGATATTGAAACAAATCATAAAATTATTTAAAAGTTCTGGATATTCTGGATATGATGGAATGTCAACTAAGATTTTAAAATCATATGCAGTCTTAATCAGTCACAAGTTATGCTGTTTATGTAACCAGTCAATGAAAACTGGTGCATTTCCAGACAGACTGAAACATACAACAGTGATGCCTATCTACAAAAGTGAGGCAAGGAATGTACATCCAATTATTGGCCCAGCTCCTTGCTGCCAGTGTCTCAAAGGTGTTTGAGAGAGTAGTTTATGATAGGATTTAGGCCATATGACACAAAAAGGCTAACTGACATCTACACAGTTCGGCTTTCGTATGGAATTCTCCACAGAGAAGGCTATATTTAGCCTAACAGATGAAACTCTAGGAGAATCAAATGTCAGAAGTTGTTCAATGCGGATCTATTGTGACCTTGCTAACGCTTTCAACTGTGCCGATCATAACACACTGCTAAAAAAGCTTCCACACTATGTTTATCAAAGACAAATCTTTGATGTTCCCATAATCTTATCTACATAACAGGAAGAAAAAGTTATCTTAATGGAGGCAAAGCTCAGACGGGGAAAATGTAAAATGCAGAGTCCCCCAGGGCTTGATCCTTGGGCCACTGATTTTCCTGATCTGCATTACTGATTTATCAGTTACAATTAATGACAGAGCAAAAATAGTAATGTTTGCAGATTATAAAAGTATTCTGATCAAGGGTTCCAACTCCACATTGCAGGATACTGCCCTACAGTCACTAACTAAGTAAACATTATACAGTTTCACACAGTAAATAAAAAATTGCTAGGCGTCCAGAAGAACAAGCAGTTATGATGGACACAGCATCAGCTGGTCAAAAACTTAGCACAGTGTGTTTTGCCCTGAGAGCTATTTCTCAACTTGCTAACAGAGAAATATTGCTTTTGTAATATTTTGCATATCTGCAATTCTGTGCTCTTCTGTGGTATTATTTTATGGGGAAATACTACAGGCGTTCAAAAGAGCCTTCTAACTACAAAAACAAGCAGTGAGGTGCATATGTTGAGTCTCTTGAACATCCTGCAGAGGTCTCTTTAAGACTCTCATGATATTTACTGTTGCAAATCAATATATACACTGACTGATGTTTGTAACGGGTAACAAGAAATTATTCCAGAAAAACTGTTTCATACACAAGCACAACACAAGACAGGGGAAAAATTTCCACCAAGGCTCTGTAACTTTGACAAAAGTCCAGGCTCTGTAACTTTTACAAAAGTCCGTAGTGGAGTAACTGAGTCAGGGATAAAAGTATATAGCAAGCTTCCCATCAGTATAAAAATGGAAATTGATAACATGCAGGTATTCAAAAGGAAACTAAAAATATCCTTCAGAGAACAAACTTATCATAAAATGAATGAATTCCGAGAGTAATAAGGCATCCTTTTGAATAAAAATAGAGGAAATAAATTTTAACTCACATCATGAAGACAAAATTGTGTATGTCTAACACAAATTATAGTGATGAAATGTAAATTTATTCATATCATAAGTTAAAATGTGTTCTGAAATTTATTCTACTCTATTAAGGATTCATTTAAACCTACTTATGCGATGAAGATAAGAATTTTGTATTTTAACTTAAATCATAATCACAAAATGTAAATTTCATTATTTATTTGTGGCACTGGGATAAAAATGCGTATTTCCATTCATTCTGCTATCTTAAGCATTCACTTGAACTTACACCAGTAAAATACAGGTTGTAATATTATCCACAATAAATTGTTCATAGAAAATAAGTATTTGTATGATATATAAAATGCTCACATAATTTTGTATTATTTCTCCTGACATTTCCTATATTACTAGTACACCCTTTGTACAACCTGTAATCAACAGGACCAAATAAAAAATCAAATCAAATTCACAGAAATAGGTGTTTTTAGATCAGGAATGTGTACACAAGAAACACAAAAAACTTGGAAATATCCGAACACAGTAACAAAATAGTGGTTTTATTCAGGAATGTAATCCTAACTATTGAATGTACAATAATGCAAAAAAAGTTTGTGGTGATGCATTTGTTGGCTTCATCAACTCTCGAAAAAGCTATCACATCAAACCAAGTCTAATTTTTGGGTTACCCTACTGTTCAGTCTCTTACTGCAATCGGTAAAAATAAAATTCAAAATCAAAAAAGTCTAGTATACAGCACAATCCAAGATACTGTACCCTTTAATGGCTTGTCATCTCCATTAGGCTTACATTGGTCACGTAAACAACATGCTCCAAGCCACTACCCGCAAGGAATGACATATTGAAAACAGGACATATGACTGAAATCTATAACTGAAACATTTCAAAGAATAAAACAATTTCTTACACAGTCTTTGTGTAAACTCATGAAGTTTACTAGGTTGCTGAAAGAGCTGTGTATTTAAACAGACTAGTGCTTTGGACTGAACCAATGTTCCTTCTGCCAGTACAGAAGTGTCAAAGATAGATTTAAACATCCATACAAATATAAACTTACAGAAATGAGTCTTTCAGCAATTCGAGCTGAATATAATACACTCCAAATCATTCAATCCTTTAGGTACCTATTCTGGTTTGTATCCACTAAACTGATTTTGATAAGCCTTACAATCACATAATATTATTCCCAATAACACAACACTCAAAGCCTTATCACTTGGCAGTTTCCTTTAATAGCTCCGTAAAACTGATCACACTACCTAAGTTTTGGAAACTAGGTTTACACACACAATCAAGAAGTCTCTTTGATAATCTGTTCCCCATCCCAATCTAAACAGATTTTGCTACAATCCCTGCATGTCACTTCCAATTAACTAACATATACCACCTCGCTGTGCATTACTGTACGGGAGAGAACTCAACTGTGACAACAGATGAAACTCACAAGGACTACACACACTACTGGTTGCTTGAAAAAATTTTGACATAATACCACGAAATGGAAAAATATGAACTGTCAAATTGGAATTACAATGTTTCCAGACACATGGAAACCTCATATTCAAGCAGCATTCATAAAAATCAGCAGAGTCACAAGAAGTTAAAAAAGAAATATATTTATTATATTAAGCCACTTTATAAAATAGAAATGTGGAGCTATTTTGTTAAAGCTAATAAACAGACACAACTGTTTACTAAAGGAAGAAATTATAATCACAGCATAACTGAGCAAATACTGAAAATGACATCACAATGGTGAATACATCCAATTAAAATAACATGTAATGGCTATAACTGTCCACACACGATGTGGATTTGAAGTGTCAACAATTATGAAACTGAGGAGCTGCTAGAAACGTTTTCTTTTTTGGCGTTCTTGAGCTTTGCAACTTTATCCTTAAGTGACTTGTACGCGTTTATCTGCACAGAAGAGTAAGAGAATACGAAATTAACTAGCCTATCTTTCTGGTTTGAAGTTGCAGGTATGATTATATAGACTTACTGTTTTTACATTTACATACTATTTTGACTGTCATGTTATTTCTAATATTACTGGAACAGCTTAACAGCACATTAGTTACTTCATAATGTTTCCCAAGAATTATCATTAGTACATTTAATGCAGTGTGTGGTAGGTACTGCAGGTAACCTCATACTAATATGTCATACGACACAAAACCTTTAATACATCACCACGGTGTTGTATTCAACTAGTGTTTTATTTATGTGAATGTGTTTTCCTCTTTTTGCCAAAACTATGGGAACTGTAAAGGCAACGTATTATAGTAAGAAATAGCTAGACATCTTAATGTATCCCAGATTACAAAATTGTTACGAGGCTCCTGTGCAGTGATATTTTCTATTACGGTTCACATGATGAACACTTGACAAGTCGTTGAATTGCCGTGCATAAAAATACAATCATATCCTGGGCCCGGTAACTGCAAATACGCCGTGTGATACCTAACATGTTCGCAAGATACTCGCACCATGCTGGAATGTTAAAATTAAAACGCAAAAAACTAACATTTCGCATTTGTACATCAATAAAAACCAAAACTATAAACCCTCACGTTGATACATTCCAGTTCGTATACAATTATTTAACATATAACCTCCGTGGATGCTGTTGCCCGTCCAAGGTATACGCATAAATATCATTCAAAAATGATATGCACAGCACACACTGCGCATTCAGTAGCGATGTCAAACACCTCTCCACAATTTTATGTTATATATTGAAGAAAAATGAAAACGCTACAGAGCCGTGTTCACTAATAAACCATACGTAATGTGAGTGCGATTTAGTTGGGACGTAAGATAAATGAGTAATGACGAATACCACAAATACTCTTGAGTGCACTGAGAACAACAAACATCATTTTCACGGTACTCACGTTTCTAATGGCCTGTTGGTAGTTGGTACTTTAAATATCCGACACAGAAATCCAAACGGTTATGAGAATTCTAAGCATTTCACAGCCTCATTTTCGTACTTCTTACCTCCGTCATATCACCTTCGGAACTAAAAAGTCAGAGTGTCTTCATGGAAGAACACCCGATATGCTAGCACAATGGTCTGGGATTCCCCTACATCAGATATTAATGATTTTATTTCTTCATTTGTGCTCAGAAAGCATTCCCTTTGCAGACTACTTTTTTGTAAAAAAAAGTAATCATGATTATCCGAAAACAGGAAATAATTCATAGTAAAAGAAAAAAATATTTGTCCTACACAGACAGTAGTACCGTACACCAACTTTACCTTCAGTCAATCAAGAGAGGACTATTTGTGTAAAAAACTTGTTTTCATTTACATATATAGTGTAAAACGTCAATTTTGATAACGGTTTAGGATAAAAGGGACTATAAATTGGAAGTTTTTAGTAGAACGACATACAAGTTGACATTGGACCACAAGCATAAAACGAAGTTGCGTTGGCAGTATTTCGCTGCATTATTCTACAGGTATGCCCACGCTATGCATGTTTCCTCGTGCGCAGCTGCAGACGCACGGGAATAAAAGGGTATCCACAAAAGTTTGTGTGAACATCGCATTTACGCATGGGTGTTTTGACGTCCACACGTTGCGTAATTGCACAAGCAGTCTGCTGTGGATCCCCTTCTTTGCTGAGAGCTTGTGCTGCGTTTATTGTGATGAAAAGAAGTCGAAAAAGTGATTATAAGTAAGGAATGTCGAAGGTATGAGAAATACAAAGCGACGATAACGTTTTGTATGCAAATTTCAGAAACAGGTCACAGGGAGATTTTTGAGTCTCTGCTTGGGAAATTGCAGTGACAAGGCTGGCATAACATATCGTTAGCTAGTTCTCGGCGACTTACATACAAATCCGAACTATTTATTTCGCTGTTCATAACAGCATTTCAGTGATTATTCCTGAATTTGAGTAATACTCAAGGTAAGTTCTTAGTCGGTATGCGCATCTGTATTTGATTTCATATAAAAATTTTGTTAACAGATCTCAAATCATGAAACATTGTATGTGCGAGGGTAATCCCAAAAGTAAGGTCTCCAATTTTTTTTATAAGTTCATAGACCTGTTTATTTCTACACTAATTTACATCAGTTTACATCTTGAACGTTTAGCTATTTTTCGACATAATCACAATTTCTGTCGATGCATTTTTGTAGACGCTGTGGCAGTTTTTATATGCCCATGTCATACCAGCTCACCGCCATGCTGTTCAGAAAGTTATGAAACTCTTCTTTCACCTCGTCGTCGGAGCTGAATCACTTTCCGGCCAAATGTTCTTTTAACCTAGGGAACTGGGCGCCAAGTCTGGGCTATAGGGTTGGTGGGTGATTTTGTTCCACTGAAACTGTTACAGGAGATCAACGGTTTGCCGAGTGATGTGTGGGCGAGCGTTGTCATGGAGAATGTGTACGCCCTTGCTCAACATTTCTCTTCTCCGGTTCTGAATTGACCGTTTGAGGTTTTTCAGAGTCTCACAGTACCTGTCAGTGTTAATTGTGGTCCCAGCGATTCAGCTCCGACGACGAGGTGAAAGAAGAGGTTCATAACTTTCTGAACAGCGTGGCAGCGAGCTGGGATGACATGGGCATACAAAAACTGCCACAGCGTCTACGAAAATGCATCGACAGAAATGGTGATTCTGTCGAAAAATAGCTAAATGTTCAAGCTGTAAACTGATGTACACCATTGTATAAATAAACAGGTCTATGTACTTATAAAAAAAATAAGAGATCTTACTTTTGGGATTACCCTCTTAGATTAACGTTCTCGGACTCGACAAATTTGGGAATTTTATAGACGCCAGAATCCTCTAGACCTGAGGTTACGCTGTTCTAGTTTGTATTTTTTGCGTCATCAAGGTCCGTCATTCCCATTTCTGATAATTTGTTGAGGAGTTACACATACCTCATCATATGTTTTGTTCAGATAGCATGCCATCAGCTGGAGTGCCATTAAGTCGCCATAGCGGTATTTGTCCAGTTTTCATACATACTTTTCATAAATTTCTGTTGTATTCTTCTCTGTTATCCTACTTCAAAACTTACGGTATCTTACTCTTTACAGTAATATGAGTGGAGACTTTTTATTTAATACTTGACGCTCCAGGCATAACATCTCAATTTTTACTCAAATAAAACTTAGAGGTGGGATCCTATATGACTTTTATTTGTCTCTGATCATCTATGAATTTAATCTTACTTCCATTGGAGTGAACAGACACTTGCACATTAATCACTCAACAGCGTTAGCGCAGAGTTGTCGGGGCTAACAGGCAAACAACACTGTGTGCAATAACCACAGAAATCTATGTTGGACATACAACGAACGCATCTGTGAGGACAGTGTAGCGAAATTTGGCCTTTGCTAACATCATGACATTGTCTGCAGCACCCCTAATGTGCTCATGACCATATCAGTTGGATCCTAGACGACTGGAAAACTGTGGCCTGCTCAGATGAGCCCCGATTTCAATTGGTAATAGCTGATGACAGAATTCGAGTAGTGCATAAACTTGGCATTGTGCAAGCTGGTGGCAGCTCCATCATGGTATAGGATGAGTTTAAATGGAATGGACATGGTCCTCTGGTCTAACAGAGCTAATCATTAACTGGAAATGGTAATTCTCGGTTACTTGGAGACTATTTGGTGCCATTCATGGATTTCATACTCCCAAACAGCAATGGCATTTTTATGGATGACAGTGCAGCATGTCACCAGACCACCATTGTTCACGACTGGTTTGAAGAATATTCTGGACAATTCTGGTGAATAATATGGCCATCCAGTTTGCCTGTCATGAATCCTATCGAACATTTATGGGACATAATCTAGAAGTGCACAATAGAATCCTGCAGTGGCAACACTTCCGCGATTATGGACGGCTATAGAGGCAGCATGGCTCAGTATTTCTGAAGGTGACTTCCAACAACTTCTAGAGTCTATGCCATGTCCAGTTGCTGCACTATGCCCGGCAAAAGGAGGTCTGACACGATATTAGGAAGTATCCCATGACTTTGGTCACCTTGGTGTACAGAGATTTTCTTATACAAATTACATAGAATACAAAACTAAGTTGTGTGCTATAAACCTCAACTTGGTTTGCTCACCTTCATATTCATAATTAAAGATCAACCTGTTTTTATTATCCATAAAGCCATTTGTGTAATAGAACACATTTTCAATCTACCGTGATTCTACCATAATTTTAAATTTATTTCAATGTGACTACCTCATCTCATAGGCTACTTTCTTAGAAAATATTTTATCAACATGTAAAAAATTATTTTTGAGTTTAGTTAATCATATCTAAGGAATGTACCACAAGTTCCTGTTTCTGTTTCTGTGTGAGTACACATTTGATCCAGCTTAATACATGTTGACATTCTGATTGCCATACATAAGGACTTTGAATGTATATATGTATATTTTTTATGTGTACAAAAAGTATTGTCTGCAAAATGTTAACTTATATTTAACCCAAAAATATTCCTAATGTCTCTCTTTTCCAGAGGAAGATTTATTTTGCACCAGAAGTTACCCCAACGAAGTTTTTCCTAGTGTAAGTGTGTTAAGTATTCCATAAGCATGAGATCTTAACTCAGACAATCCTTTTGTTAGTTTAAGACACATAGGACTCTTACAAACTCACTGCAGTGCTTTCCAGTGTTGGCATTCCAGCATAATTTATATATAGAAAACGTTAAATTATTGAAGTAAGATGTATGCTAGCTAGTCACCCTTCTTGTCTTTGCACTGAAACTGTTGTGTCCAGTAATCAGGGGATAGTATTCACTGAAGTTGCAATGGTATATGAGAAATAATCAAAAATATTTGTTATATATAAAACACTGAGAATCTTCAGTTTATTCACAGATTTGTTAATACTCTTATAATTTAGCCTAACATACTGAATTTTTCATAACCTTATTCTGTACCAGTAATTGTTAGTTGTACCCACACAGATGTGTCACGTAACAGATACTTCTCCCTAGTAGCATAACAGTGAAAATCACGGTCATACTTGAAGATAATTTCTTCTTTAATTCGCTTCCTTTTGTGAAGATTAATGTTCTGTAGATATATAGAAAACTTTAAATCTTTGTATATTAAAGGCAATTCCTGACTGACTAACTGACTCATTATCGTCCAGCCCAAACTGCTAAGGATGGAAACCTGAAATTTGGGGAGGATATTAGCGTTACACAGTAGGCATTGTTTAAGAAGCCATTTTTCGAAATTTCCATCCCTCCCCCCAAGTTGATGAAATAAGGGATGGAATGTTCTTTGAAAATTTGCCACTATTAAGGCAATTTCGAAACCATACCTACAAAATTTGGTTTTTGGTACCTCAGCCAGAAATAAAGAAATGCGTGTGTCAGCGTTTTTCAAAGTTTAACCTTATGGGGGTTAAAAATTAGGTGGAAGTTTTTTGGAGAATAAATCATTATTAAAGAACTACTAAAGAATTTTTAAACCTATATCTATGAAAACTTGTAGTTGATCACTCAATTGCAAATAAAAAATATGTGTTTGAGTGGTTTTGAAAATTCAACTCCTAGGGCAGTGAAATAGAATATGAAATATTTTATAAAATATTTCATTATAAACGCACTTTCAAAGCTAAAATCCATGAAAATTTGCATTTGGCTTCTCAGAAATGAAAGAAGTATGTGTTTCACTTTTTCTGGAAATTCAAGCCCTAAGGGAGTGAAATAGGGCCAAACTGATTCACTGACTCATCATCACCCAGCTGAAAGTGATAAGAATAGAAAATTGAAATTTGGAAAGGGTGTTGATCTTGTAGTGTAGGTAGGAATTATTCAAAATTCGACTCCTAAAGGTGTGAAATAAGGGATGAGGTGCTTTTTGAAAATATATCACTATTAAGGCAATTTTGGAGATAGAACTAGGAAAATTGGTATTTTGTTTCTCAGTCAGAAATAGAAAAATATACGTTTCAGCATTTTTGGAAATTCAACCATTAAGGAGCTAAAAAGTGGATGAAAGTTTTTTTGGAAATAAATCAGTGTTAAAGAACTACTAAGCATTTTTAAAGTTACTGATATGAAAATTAGATCATGACTTCTCCATTAGAAATAAAAAAATACATGTTTCACAATTTTTGGAAATTCAGCTCCTTAAGGGAGTGAAAAAGGGGATAAAAAGTTTTATAAAATTATTTCATTACTTTCAAATCTAAATCTATGAAAGTTTGTATCTAACTTCTCTGTTACAAAATTTAAAAAATACATGTTTCACTGTTTTTAGAAATTCGACCCCTTAGGGAGGGAAATAGAAGTGAAAATTATTAATAAAATACTTCGTTATATCAAAAAAATTTAAGGCTAATTTTATCAGTATTGGCATTTCTCTCCTTAGCTAGACATAAAGAAATATGTGATAGGGGATGAAAGTTCCTATGGGAATATAACTACAAGAACGCAAAAGGCATGATTAACTAAAACCTTGGACTCCAGCTACCAGAATCGCTTTTTGGTCAGAAGTCCATTCGCAAAAGATTATGGTTCTCTGGCCTTCATCAACGTGAAAAGTTTAGAAAGTGTTGCAGTTTGTGAACAACACAAAAATTTGATTCAAGTAAAACAAATAACAAAAAGTGTGTGCAGACCATACAGACTAGACGAGTGAAGTACCAGGTGCTAAGCTAGTATTGGTACATGGAGTCTACGTATTTAGCTAGTTTTATTATTAAGACATTCTTTTACTGAAGTCCAAATGCTTTTCTGCTAATTATGGATATCCTCAAAAAAATAATTCCATAGATCAGTAGTGACTGGACCCGACCATGGGACATTGTTATGTGACATTCCTATCGTCACATGGAGATGAAGAACAGCTAAAATAATTCACAATAAGGTCTTCCATTAGATATGAACTAGTTATTTTCATAAAGCGATCAGTTTAATTACTGCATTTCTAGCGTAAAATCTCATGCAGGTGAAATTAAATTTTGTTGAGATTTTGTTTGAAATAATGAACAAGAACACTTCTACAGTTTTGGTAGAGCTTGACATACAGAATTAAGGCATGCTTATTTGAGGCTAAATACAGGGTGATTCACGAAGATATGCAAATATTTTAATATGTTATTCTACAGGTAAAACTAAAAAAAAAGTTCAGATAAACATAGGTCCACAAATGTTTGGTTACTAAAAGATTTTGCCTGAAATGTACCAACTTCCCTAATATGAAGCCATCGAAAAACTATGAGGTAAAAGTAAAGCATGATTTCCATTTATTTTGTTGATCCTGATCTGTTGAATCCAATAAAGCATGTCCCAGATGTGTATCTGCAGTATTTTTCCAGAACATCCAGAGAAGAAAAGAAGTAAGTTCATAAAATTTTCAATTTATTAACTTCTTGGCCCAATTTGTTTTTGTTAAATTCCAGGCAATTGCACAAAGTTTTCAACAGGAGTTGTAGAGAACTTAATTTTGGAAAATGTTCATTTAAATGTGTAGTAATGGCGTTGGTGAAATGTTGACTAATCATAAAATCCGTGGTAAGAGCCACAACTGCTGTTTTGAGGAAATCGCAAAAAACTTACAGAAAGTATTCCTTTTTGACATCCTTATTTTTTTATAACCTAAACAAGTAAAGACAGTTAATCTACAAACATTTTTAGAGTAAAATTACTGTAAAACATTTAGCAACAACAAAAGAATTATTGATGGAACAAAACAAAAACAGGGCAGTGTTCCAACGTCTCTAACATAAAACCAGGCTAAGTATGCCACTTATATCTGTAAATAACAGGGTCTGGGAAGTATTATAATAATAATTTTACTATTATAAAAATCTGGAAACTACTGTTTACAGTTTTTCTTAATAACTATATTATTATGAAAAGTCAGTTAGGCTTATAGAAGTGCTGTGTTAGCAAAAAAACTAATTAAAGACCAAAGACAAAATCAAGCACTTTACTGTGTTCTTACAAGTTTTATTTCGAAATAAATGCCTTTGCAAAGTTTAAAAAGTTACATTTTGTATTAATTTACCACTATTCTATAACAAAATATTACAATATTAAGCCTATAAACAGCTGCTGTACTTACTCAGTCACATTTTGGTAAAACAGTTTGTTTTCTTGTTTGAGATAAGGTACCATCTTTTTTAAGTCTCCTTCTTCTCAGCTTTCAATCTGGCTGTTAGTTCAAGCTGGGTATATCTAAGTCTTTTATGGTTTCGATCTTCACACCTTTTTTGAATACATTCGTTTCATCCATGTTTCAACTTCATTGAAAGTTTTTTTCGTGGGTTGGTTTTGGAAACTTTGAGCCAAACGGCCTTGGAAATTTCTAACTTTTTTGTGATGAGGTGTTCTTTAGCTACTCTGGAGAAGTCATAAAAATCATCATCGTGGTTAGAAAAAGAGTTTTGCTATTGGCATTACACAAAACTCTCACAAGTTCCAAAGGAACTTCAAATTTTTTTTGGTCACAGGTTGAGTATGAGTGTCCAGAGATGACATACTTGTGGTGAAGTTCGTCAAAGAAATCATTACAGGCCAAGTGTATCCATAGGAACAATACCATTTGATTGTTGTTTTGGCTGCAGCTGTTGTCAGACAGCTTATTTTTCTGGGTAATTTTACTTTTAATCCCCCTTAACACATAGCTCGCTATTTTGTTTCCTCCCCTGCCACTCACACCCTCATGCCAAAGAAACATAAAACCTGTATTATTATCTGCCATTTGTAATCCCAAACTGTAAGAAAAAAGTGGATGTAAATAATACATTTGGCAGTGTGACAATGTTGGCAAACAGAAAATCTGTTGTGAAACTGTGGATACAGTGCATGTAACACTTGTAGGAGCGGTAGAATATCCATGATCACGCTTCATCTCTTCTCTAGCTGTTTCAGTGCATCTATGATGAAATTCTAGTGAAGTACGATGTACATCTATATTGGTTGAGTAATTCAACATTTTACTTTTAAGAAGATCGCATGTGTTAGAGGTATCTTTCCTTGGGCGATGAAATCTCTGTTTGGGAATGTGTACTTTCTATACTTTTTTGTAGTACAAATATCTAATGTTTGTGTTTGGATAAAGTGTAACAAAAGTCTCATACATTCTTCTGTAATTCAGATCTTGGCTTAAAAATAGAAGGGAGCTTTTAGCCCTTGATTAATGGTTTTCGTTCTTAGGGAAACTTTTGATGTGTTCAACATTGCATTTTACATCAGCAGCTGTATATTTCCTTTCTTTGCTTTTATTTCCCCTGTGTTCAATGTAGGTAACATCACCATTCTTTTTTGCTTTTACTAAAGTTGCCACTCGTCACTTGGTAATTTTGTGTATTTTCAGAAAGGTTTTTTTGCAAACTTGGAACTGCATAAAAAACACTAGCCTGCCTGCGACTTTCCTTGGGTTCTTTGAAACAACCATGACGCCTTCTTCTAGCATTGCATCCACTTATGTTTCCCATCAAATAAGAGTTTTGCTTAACATTATCACCTAGGTTGTAGAACTGATTGAATATGTTGAATTTGTGTTCCAATGCATATAGCAGGCGCCGGCATGAAATCTACAACAAATACACACAGGAATTAGAGGCATTAAATAATTTGCGAGTGCCATGAATAATCTGTTCGTTTGCCACTCTGCACAGTTAGTAGGTCCAGGAACCAAGTCAAACATAACCTAACGTGGTCTGCATGATCTAAACATAGATTAGCTTAAAACGTCAGAGTAAAATCACAATCAAGCAAAGTTCTTGAAAAAAGCCTTAGTACTAAGGCGTTAATGTTACCATATAGAGTTGCCTCATCATGTGGAGGTTGTTTTTGAGGTACAGTAACTTTCTTATTGTTCTCATATGGTTTTCCCTTGGCTCTTCGCTTCTTATTTATTTGGGAAACACTACCTTCACCCCTTTTCAGATGTTTTCTTGTTTCATACATCACATAAACCACAATAGTAAACACAACAGTCAGGTCTAATCACTGCAACTTGAATACAATCGAACCTCAAATAAAAACAAAGCATGAGCACATAGCACAGATTTTGTTTCAGAACAGGTGGCACTTAGCACCTGGTGCATTCTTGTGGCAATGTTTTAAACCACTTCCACATGATTACTAGATAGTTCGGTTTTAACTGACAAAGGTTAGGCACATAGCCCACATTTTGACAATAAAACAATTTTTTTATTTTTGACACTTAGACTGGATTTTATAATTAGCCGAAAAATGTGGAATCGCGACATCATGTTGAAAATACATTTGCAATTGCATAGCAAGTGAAACATCTTTGAGCAAGTGGGGCATTTCTTCTTGAAGGAATTGTATGTACGTACGTCTCGCCAGTTATACATCCTGGGAAAATGAATGGTCCAATAAAGTGTGTGTTGATTATAACACACCACACATTTAAAATCACTGCTGGAAATTGCATTGCACTGTTGCATGTGGGTTTGCTTCAGGCCACACGTGCTCATTACATAAATTGTTTATACCATCTCGAGCAAACTGTGCCTCATCAGTAAATAAAATGTATTTGCGTAACTGCCGATTAGTATTTAACCAGTTGCACAGCTCCAAGCGAAGGGCAGGATCTCCCAGATGTAAATGATGCACTTTTTGTTTAGGGTAAGGATACAGATTATTGTACTTCAGTGTACACCATATCTTAGATTGTGAAATGCCTAATCAGTGAGAGATACGTTGTATGCTGGTACCTGGGCTACATTGAACAGCAGCCATAATATCATCATCATCTTCTTCAAATACCGAGTGCTCATATTAATTACGAATGCTGGGTAGAGAACCTATATCCTGTAACATTCGAAATACTCCACTAATCGATCATGCATTCAGAATCCTCCATGTTGGATAACGTACGCGATATTCGTTAACTGCAACTGTAGCATTACTATCACATTTGCCATAAATAAACATCATATCAGCGTATTTCTCTGTCATAAATTTGAAAGGCATCCCTATTTCAAAAATAATTTACAAACTACAACAGTTATTATGTGGTTTCGCTTAAATATACTGTTGTTATCACGTTCTTTCACTGAACAATACAGAAAACTAACTCGTTTCAAGATTAGGAACTGACTGAAACAATGACATAAACGTCTCTACATTCTTAATGCAAATTAAACAAATTTACTTGTGTAATAATCTTTGCTTCTCTGGACATTATGGAAAACTACTGCAGATAAACGTCTGGGACATGTTTTTTTATATTCACCAGACCAATAACAGCAAAATAAATGGAAATCGTGCTTTACTTTAATCTCTTACAGACTTGCGATGGCTTCATATTAGCAAAGTTGCTCAATTTCAGGCAAAATCTTTTATTAGCTGTAAGTTCATAACTAAACATTTGCAGATCTATGTTTATTTGAATTTTTTCTTTAGTTTTACTTGTGGAATAACTTATTAAAAGATTTGCATATCGTGGTGAATCATCCTGTATATACACAGTGTTCTCAGATTTTGTCTGTATATATATGTGAAAACTAACTAGGTGGGTCAAGCATTACGAAATAAACTTGGGAGTTATTGAAATAGAATATTTATGATCCAGATGCAGTGGATGTTTAACTTACAGAATTACGATCATAGTTGATGAGAGTGTTACATTCTCTTTAAAGAAAGATATGTAAAATAATGGTGATCCATTAAGATGGCTAAGTACCAGCCATCTCTGGATCAGCAGTCAGGTATCAAATGTAAAATAATAGGAAACAGTCTCTTGATGCAACAACTGAGTAGATAGTTTTATTCTTTGTTACCTTGTGAGTGATGATGGATTTCATGTAGACATCAGAATGAAAACCAGTTGTTAAGACAATATATGTGAAGTCTGTAAGGAAGCAAGGCTAGAAGTCAAATGTCATAATCAAATTACAATTTATGCTGCCTACACCGAACTACAATAGCAAGTAAAAAAATGGTTCAAATGGCTCTGAGCACTATAGGACTTAACATCTATGGTCATCAGTCCCCTACAACTTAGAACTACTTAAACCTAACTAACCTAAGGACATCACACACATCCATGCCCGAGGCAGGATTCGAACCTGTGACCGTAGCAGTCGCGCGGCTCCGGACTGAGCGCCTAGCAAGTAAAAGTTTTCTTACACTTGCTTCAGTTTACAACTGCAAGAAATTTTCGTTGAATTTCACATGCAGGAAGCAGAGCAGTACATTTTTTATGCAAAAAGTACAAATTATCTTGGCCTCTGTAGATAATTTCAGCAATGGCAGATTGCAGAAGTTCGTGTATTGCTGACAGTGCCAGCCATCGAGATGATGGTCGTTATGCTTGACCAATGAATTATTTATTTTCTTATCGAATTTTTGTTGTACAATTAATTTTGTAAGATATAAATTATTTGTGTGAAAATAGTGAATAGCTATTATTATCATCAATGAAACGCAGGAAAGATAACTAGAAACACGATCAGTTAAAAAAATTAACGAAATGGGTCTAATATTAGCAACTACTATGACAAGGCGACATAAAAAGAAAACACAAAAGCGACTGTAAGTAAAGAAGTGTCCAAGGTGTGAGAAACTCAAAGTGATGACAACGGTTTGTTTGCTAATTTCAGAAGGAGGTCACAGCGAGATTTTTGAGTCTCTGCTTGAGAAATTGCAGCATCAAGGCTGGCAATAACATTTCGTTACCTAGTGCTCGGCGACTTATATACCAGTCTGAACTATTTATTTCGCTTGTCAAACAGCATTTCAGTGATTATTTCTGAAACTGAGAAATACTTAAGGGAAGTCCTTAGTCGGTATGTGAAGGTTAATTAACTTTCAATGCGCATCTGTATTTTATTTCACATAAAAACTTTGTTTGCAGATCTTAAGTCATGAAGCATTATATGTAGATTAACATTCTCGGACTCAACAAACTTGGGAATTTCGTAGACGCCAGAATCCTCTACACCATATGTTGCTCGCTCCTAGTTTGCAATTTTTGCATCATCAAGATCCTTCATTTGCATTTCTGATACTTTGTTGAGGAGCTACAGATACCTCATCATTTCTTTTGTTCAGATGCCATGCTCTTCAGTTTTTCGTTCAATTTGAAATACCTACATCTCGTAATTGTAAAATTCATTATAATTTTTTATGAATAACGAATGTGTTCTTGTTTCTAATTACATATTCCACGCGAAATTCCTAGTTTTCATTTCAAATATAAATTCTTAATTATTGATATATTATGAAAGATTGTTAATGGAGATTGCTTAAATTAAGAAAACATAACAATTTAGTTTTTAGAAAAAAATGAAAAACCAAAAACTCATTATTTATAATATGTCCATTGTTTTATACCACAGATCTAGTCTCATATGATAAGTGTTGTATAAGCATGAAAAACAACCATTTTCACAGCATCGATACACCATACAAATGCTGAATTTTTACGTTTGCCACTGTATTTTCACAATATGAATCCAGCAGATTTGATCTGGGGCCAAGTTAACCCTTTCTTTACCAGCGTAGCTTATAAGAAACATCGTCTTTCCGTAGATGTATTTTGAATCAAATCGATTTTAACTACTCTTTGCCACTGTTTACTTTAAGCTCTATGCCAGTAGTGACTGTTCCTGACAACAAATAGCAGGAACTAACGCGCAGGAAGAAGGAAACAATTGTTGAGCGTGACTAGTTGCTGCAGTCTTCATTGTGAAGAATTGATGATAAAAAAAAGCGTAAAATACGTAAGTTTTGCACTTTCGTTTACAGTGAAATAATTACCATGTGTTGTGACAACCCTTCCTGCATAAGTACATCATACATTTGACTTGCATAATGATTTCCAGATAAGATAAACTGTGAAAAACCTTGTGTTGCTTCAAAGCAACAGTGGAATTGACTGGAATTTCCGTAATATAATGCCTCGCTTTACAAATCTATTGATGTAGGTGTTTGAAATTTTGCTTTGCAGTTATAAAATCACATTCTAGACACTTTTTAAATATTGTCACTATGTCTGGCTTTTTGACTGATGCTGACCTAGAATATATTATGAATTTACCCAATAATGAGTTCAATGCATACATTGATGTCCCTGATGGGGATAAATCAGATGTTGGGGACGAAGATAAAGATGAAACTGTCGAAACTGATTAAAGTTCTCAAGCAATTTCCGAAGCAGCTGTCATGAATTTCATTCAGATGGTGGAAAAGGAAGATGGAGCTGAAATTTCGGCAATTAGAGAGGAGCAAGAGACAGAATATGAATTTCCAAAGGTAGGGATCACTAACAGAAGTAACAATATTGAGAAAGTACATAAGTACAAGTATAATTACGTATTTTAGACGTCAATATCTTTAAATTTCAGGCTGATGCAGTCAGGAGTGGTAAAGTTATTGATTCTCAGCCAAAATCAGATGTAAGCGACAACAATACAATTGAAGGAGCACTGATGCTGACCTAGAATATATTATGAATTTACCCCATAGATGTAAGTGTAGTGATTATAAATTTAGAAAAACTGATTTTGTGGTACAAGACAGAAGGGAAAGGATCACTTTCACCACCACCAGTAGAGGAAATGACACCTTTGCAATATTATAAAATATTTATGAATGATGACGTATTTGAACTCGTTGCTGAGCAGTCCAATATCTTGCGGGGAAATCAGCTTCCCAAAAGAAGAGAGGAAGATCAAGTTCTGAAATGTTGACAAGGACTCCTGCAGCAAATAGGACTGTATGTGCAGCTCCAGATACGGCTGTGCGTTTTGAGGGGTTTGAACACTTTGCAGATATGGTAGAGAAGAAAGGTCAATGTAAAGTTTGCATTAAGTCTACTACACAAATTTTTTGCACCAAATGTAAAGTGCATCTGTGTCTCACAGTAAATAAGAAGTGTTTCCACATCTTTCTTGGAATATAAAACTTCATAAGGAGAAGATACAACACACACTGATGTCTGAAAAGATACGTGAAAGTAAAACAGTGAAATGTTTGCAGTACAAAAATTTCAAATTTTTACTAATACACAGAGTTGAATTTGTTAATTACTCGAAGGAAAATTAGTCATCACCACATTGTCAATAATAAAAATGCTGTGCATAGACTTCTAAGCTGTAAAATGTGATGTATAAACCAATATTTTGCTTAAATGAACCCATGTTTATTGAGTTCTGTTTCTATGATGTCGCTACCTGTAAGAACCACTGTTGCTTAAAAGCAACATTCAAAAATTTTTGGAATAAAACATATATAAGAAAAGATTATATCATACTTTACATTTATGCACCTAAATAAGTGTAAAAACGAATGCAGATTTTTTTTCTCAAAAATTCGAAATTCGGTAAAGAAAGGGTTAACGGATCTGTTACGAGATATAACAAGACTGTTAGTAAGCTGCCAGATGTACTGGACCTAAGACACCGAGGTCTATCACATGTCACTGCCGAACGCTGACAGGTTATAGAACAGCACGTCATAAAAGAAGAGGAGAAAATGTGGCGACTGCGCCTGAGTGGCTTCTTTGATGCTGTTGTTGTTCGACTCGTTATCATCGTAGCAGATGACAGTTCCAGAACTGAAATGTATTTCTCGGATTCGGATAAGGAAGGAGCTAAGAGATTACCTGACAACTGACTGTAATTAATGCCTTCAGTGGCTTCAGTATCCAACAATACGATGAAATCCCCTCAGTATCCTTTTGCATCACACATAGCTCGCTCAGAAAAATTGGCGTGTGTTTTAGTTAGGGATTTTCATCAATCTTGTTTGTAATTGGAATACTATGTTACGTGAGAACGAGAGCATTTTATGTTGGAGTTTTGCCGAATATTATTTCAATCTCTTTAAAAATTAAATGACGTTCAAAGCTATGTTGTTTTTCTGGTCGTCTCTTTTTATGTCGCAACTGCAACTGCTCACATCATTACAGGTTAGTTGGACCAGCTGGCTGGCCAGTGATGTCCTAGCAAAATGCGCCGGTAAAGCTGTTATCTCGCATTGTCGCCCACTCTATGTGCTTGTTACACAGTATAAAATGTATCCTTTTCATCGTACTTGACTGTTCTGGAGACAGCTTGGCTTCCGCTCCAGGTGAAATGAAATCCAGTGATATTAATGCAAACGTGGAAGAATACGTGGTATAATGCTTACATCAGGTTTATTCTTATGGTGAACAGAGCATAGCTTCCCTAGCTCACCAAGTGTTGCCGGACTGTACCACGCTACACTTTATTCTCTTTCGCTATATTATCGATTGTCTTGAATTCCGTCGGTGGCAGATAGACGATAATCTAGCCCTCTGTAGAGCTATTTCACTCTTGATGGTAAAAACCCATACATAGCAGTGGGTGATATTTTTAAATCTTTTTTATCGTTAAAATCGGCGATAACGTTTCTAAAACGGTGTATGCTTCGTCGCCACCCGACTGTGATTTTGCCTCGTGGTGGAGTACCTCAGACGCCGCAAAGCAGAAACAAGAGTCGTGAACAACGTGAAGTTGAGTGTCGAAATAGTGCACCGAGCTCTAGTCGGCCTCTAGACTTAGCTGCCTATCCTGTGACATCACCGGCTAGTCCGTTTTCAGAGGTACCTGTTTCCAAGTCTAACAACCATATGATGATAACTGCGTTCGTCAGAAAAAAACTAATTGCTCCTCAAAAGAAGAAAATAGACCCCACTTTAGCAAAAGTGATCGACATGGATTTACACCCCTACAGTTTGGTTGAGGACACTGGATTAGTGGAGCACGCTCAAGTTGTCAATCCTGACTACGGACTCCTGTCAAAATATGTTTTAAATCATCCACTGATAAATTCTCTGTATGAGTCTTGTCAGCTTGAGGCACGAGAATATTCATCTTGCACCTTCTGTATCTCTAACTACTGACCCCCGGACACCACTTAATACAGAAAGTTTCATGGTTTTCACCGTCCATTTTATTTTACCAGACACTATGACCATGCAGAGCGTTTTTCGTATTCAGAGTGACATACTGCGGAAAATCTATGTGTTCAGCTTAAGCGTATCACAAATGAATGGAACATCGATGAGAAAGTTGTAATAATTGTGTCCAACAATTCTCCGAATATTGTTACCGTAATCAAACGAAAAAAATGCTATATTTGGCTGTTTCACTCATATGTTGAACTTTCAGTCCGATTTGCGTTGAAGCAGAGTGAGTTACAAGTTGTTCTGAAGAACGTGAGGGAAACCGTGGAGTACAAAAGAAGAACTATAGCAATGGCAGCCCTAAGAAACTATTTACAGCACAACGACCTCAAAGTGAAAAATGCATCCACGATGTATCATCTAGGTGAAACTCGACATTTTACATGATCGAACGCTTCCATAAACTTTCAAGTGCTATGAAAAGTACAGCTGCTGTACTAGAAGCTAAGTTTCCCGCCATTGCAATGGAAAAATGCCTCATTATTCGTGACATGTTTGCAGTTTTGAAGCCATTTGAAGTAGTGACAGGCAAAATGAGGGTAGACAAATATGTATCTGGGACGGAGGTGATTGTTTTAAGAGAGGGATTACTTTCCTCCTCCCAGAAAATGATCAATTCAAAGAAGTTTCGTAGCCTCGTGATACAAATTATACACTCGCTAGTGGTCTGTTTAATCAAATGCTATGGAGACACTGAGAAGAGCAAAGCATTTGCAGCTTGTATATTCTTGGATCCTACGTTCAAGAAAGAAAGAATGTTTTGCGATCTTCCGGAAAGATGAAAGAAGATTTCATCGACGATATAACAGATCTAATTTTAAGACCCCATCTCGAAGAGAGTTGGTGGGGAACTGGAAGCCCTGTTGCTACAGACACAGTTGCTGATGAAGATACACTAGGCGAATTTTCATCATGGGCTACCTACAACGAGGGCTTAGCTATATGTCAGCAACCACAAATTTCAACATCTATGTCTCAAGCTATTGTAGAAGTAAACAGGTGGGGAAACTATGTATATTTTTAATGCTGCTGTTATTTCAGTCACATTAAAATATTCACACTGACATTCTAATAAAACACTAAATCGGTTACTGAACATTCAGATTAGAGAAATAATGTTTATTTTTATCTTTTCACTGCAGGTACTTGGAAGACTTCTCAATAGTTAAACAGGCAGATTCGTTAAAATGGTGGTTGCGAAGAAAGCTTCAGCATCCAACCTTTACTATTTAGCTGTCCGGAAGTTGTGTGTTGTAGCAACATCTGTACATGTCGAACATGTGTTATCGAAACCTGGTCAAATTTTGATTAAAATCAGGCGAAACTGACTGGCAGCTAATAAAGTGAAAAGTATACTGTTCTTGAATATGAATGGAAAACTTATTTAAGGGTTATTTTGAAGTATTTTGCACGTTGATATTGATATAAATTACGGCATATCCATGTGTAGTTTCTTTTTTGACAATACATGAAGCATGAACGTTTTTATACGAGTGCACACCAGTGCCAGCAGAGGCACTGGAATTTGCATCACTAATTGTAAGGAAAGGCAAATTGGAAATGTAGGTGATGCATACAATGTAACCAAAAGTATCCGGACACGTGACTGAAAATTACTTACAAGTGCGTGGCGCTCTCCATCGGTAATGCTGGAGTTCAATATGGTGGTGGCCCACCCTTAACCTTGGTGACAGCTTACACTAACGATGGCATACGTTCAATCAGGTACTGGAACGTTTCTTATGGAATTAAAGCCCATTCTTCACGGAGTGCTGCACTGAAGAGAGGTGTCGATGTCGGTCGATGAGGCCTGGCACGAAGTCTGCGTTCCAAAACATCCCAAAGGTGTTCTATAGGATTCACGTCAGGACTCTGTGCAGGCCAATCCATTACAGGGATGTTATTGTCGTGTAACCACTCCGTCACAGGCCATGCATTATGAACAGGTGCTCGATTGTGTTGAAAGATGCAATCACCATCCCCGAATTGCTTTTCAACAGTGGGAAGCAAGAAGATGCTTAAAACATCAATGTAGGCATGTGCTGTGGTAGCGCCACGCAAAACAACAAGGGGTGCAAGCCCTCTCCATGAAAAGCACGACCACACCATAACACAACCGCCTCCGAATTTTACTGTTGGCACTACACACGCTGGCAGATGACGTTCACCGCTGTACCCACACCTTGTCATCGGATCGCCACATTGTACCGCGATTCGTCACTCCACACAACGTTTTTCCACTGTTCAATCGTCCAACGTTTACGCTCCTTACACCAAGCGAGGCGTCGTTTGGCATTTACTGGCGTGATGTGTGGCTTATGAGCAGCCGCTCGACCATGAAATCCAAGTTTTCTCACCTCTTGCCAACTGTCATAGTACTTGTAGTGGATCCTGATGCAGTTTTGAATACCTGTGTGATGGTCTGGATAGATGTCTGGCTATTACATATTCCGACTCTCTTCAACTGTCGGCGGTCTCTGATAGTCAACAGACGACGTCGACCTGTACACTTTTGTGCTGTACGTGTCCCTTCACGTTTCCAGTTCACTATCACAACGGAAAAAGTGGAGCTACGGATGTTTAGGAATGTGGAAATCTCGCGTACAGACGTATGGCACAAGTGACATCCAATCACCTGACCACGTTCGAAGTGCATGAGTTCGGCGGAGCGCCCCATTCTGCTCTCTCACGATGTCTAATGACTACTGAAGTCGCTGATATGGAGTACCTGACAGTAGGTGGCAGCACAATGCACATAATATGAAAAATGTATGTTTTTGTGGGTGTCTGGATACTTCTGATCACATAGTGTATTAGTCACAGTAGACAACAAAATTCACATCCACCGAGATAGCAATTGAAGCTGCATGTGAGATTGTTCAGGCAAGACTCAGTATCACAGGTAGGCATAAAATCGTAATTTGATTGTTTTATCACCAAACAGACTCATCTCCTGGTGTAACTGAAAAATTTAGAGAAACGTCAGATCACATGTACATAAGTTCCCCAATCATGTTGTAGGCAGAGGCTTAAACCATCCAATAATTAATTTGGGAAATTACAATTTTGTTAGTGGTGGGCATGATTTAAGAAATCCTATGAAACATTACTAAATGCCTTCTGCGAAAACTACCAAGTTTAGGAACCCCACTGATGATGGAAATGTATTGAATCTAATGGCAACAAATAGACCTTTGATGATGTCCACATCGAAACTGATATCAATGATCATGATGCGGTTGTGGCAGCAATGGTTAACCAAGGTACAAAGGGCAAAGAAAACAAGCAGAAAGATATATATGTTCAGTAAGCTAGATAACAATTTTTAGTGTCATATCTCAGTGAAGAACTTGAAAATTTCAGCATAAGGCAGGATCATGTAGAGGGACCATGGCTCAAGTTTAAAAGAGGAGTTGACCATGCACTGGATAGATATGTACCCAGTAGAACAGTTCATAATGGGAGGGAACCTCCATGGTATACAGTCACTGTAAAGAAACTTGTAGAGGAACAGAGAGTACTGCATAACAGTTGTAAACCAACGTGTAGGGCTATAGATAGAGACATGCTGAATTAAACACATTTGGCTGTCAAGAGAGCAATGCGTGATACCTTCATTGACAAGCGAAGCAGGATATTGTCAAATGATATTTCACAAAACCCAAAGAAATTCTGGTCATATGTAAAAGCTGTTAGTGATACCAAAGTCCCTGGCGAATGAGATAGGAACTGAAATTGAGGATAGCAAAGCAAAAGCTGAAATGCTTAACTCCATTTTCAAACGTTCCTTTACAAAGGAAGACCCAGTAGAAATTCCCCATTTCAATCCTTGGACCACTGAAAAGATCAATGAAATAAGTGTTAGTATCAGTGGTGCTGAGAAGAAGCTGGAATCGTTAAAACAGAACGGAGCTCCAGGGCATGATGGTGTTCCTGACTTTTATCATTTCAGAATTATCATTGAATATAGATCCCTATAAGCATAGAAAGCACTACATATGTCTGGATGTAATCGCCACATATCTTCTCTCATTAGTCTCATACAGAAAACAACTATTAAATTAAGCAATTAAACACGGGGGCAGTTGAATGTGTTGACACGTGACAGGAAAGAATTAATGCAACCTTCAGGTCAGGCAGTTGAAAAGTGAAAGGACTCTATTCTTTGGTGAAGAAACTACCCATGTGTCGCCACATAAACCATCTCTGTGCTTAGGTAAACAAGAGTGGTGCCAAATTTTACGAAAAGTAACAGATCAAACTGTGCCAGATTAGACTGTAATAACAGGCACCCCGAAGTCATCTCAATGCAGTTTCGGATACCGAAAAACCTTAAGGAGAAGGTCCTAAAGGTATCTTTAGCTGCCTTTACTTTTACTATAATAAAAAATGATCAAGTCACACGCAAAGTTAAAGTTTTATTTAAACTGATTATACACATATACAAGACAATGCTTGATTATACACATATACAAGACAATGCTATCTTATAATATAAAAAAAGCTACACCTGTGGTTCTCTTCCTTAAATGGTGAATTCTATGCGCCTATTCTTCCGGGTAAATTGCTTAATTACATCGTCAATAGGACAACCAATATCAGGGTGAATGTTCAACAGAGCAAAGCCATTAAGTCGACCCTCGTTCAAAGCCATGGCTTTGTACGCCGCAATGTTGGAAAACTTCTTTATACTGCAGCAGTGGATGCAGGTACAGAAGCAAGTATTTTGTACAGCGTGTGCAAAGTAGGATAGTAAAATCTAGGACAAACAGACAACGCTTGCATAACAGAATCACGATCATGAAGGGTGTTTATGCTTGTTTGCTTGTACTGGGGGAATCTCTCCCTTAATCACAAAGAGTGATTCTTCTTCAAAGAATGGTAGTTTAGTTAAGCACTGATTCAATTTATGTGCCAGATCATTACCGTCATGTTTCACTAGTTGTGAGGGCAAAAGTATGTTGAATTTTAAAGTGATAAATATTTTCTTCAGCAAAACGTTGAGTCATGTCAGTCGCAACATGGTCTAGTGTTGGAATAAAAACAGTTCTTTTCCAATATGTCACAGCATCATCATTATGATCACAGTTTTCCCTGTGTCTTTGTCTGCATGTAAGACGAGGAACACTTATCTCTACGTCTAACTCTTCCATAACAGCCTTCGCCTCTTCGACAATACGAGCAAAGTAGCTATCAGCATTAGCTCTCATGCCGTCGTACACCTTAAGTGTTGAATCTAATTTTGCCTTTGCCATCGCGACGCTCAAAATATGGTCTTGTAAGATTTTGCTGACTGGGTAACATATGCTCATAATGTCACTCAGTGTAAACAGAGTGATAATGAACACACAAATAGATAGAGCTCGAAGGAGAATATTGGCTTTGGAAGCCGTTGTTCTATCCCTCCAACACTGTATTTCTTTAAGAACTTTGCAAACTGTTCCGAGATCAGCTGCGAATTGAATAACAGCATTATGTCGTGTAACCCATCTCGTTTGACAATGTGGCTGCAGCAGTTGTTTTAGTTGACTCTTCAGTGTTGCGAACCGCTTGCCAGACACTGTAAAGAACGATATATCTGTTCAATAGCACCAAGTGAGTTTCTCACACTTGTACTTTGCAACTGCGAGAGATAGCGAGGTTGAGCTGATGACTTCGGCATGGTGCTACTTGCGCGTTGATAGCTTTCTTTTTTATTGTAGCAACAGCTCCTTTTAATTCTGACATATTAATTCAGCAGCCATCACTGCCTATGCCAACAGCGACAGAGAAAGGCTTTCCATTCTTCTTAGAATCATAGTACCTAATACTTCACCAGTAACACTAGGCTCTTCATCTTGACTCTCTTGAGGTTCATCGTCAATGTTTCCACTACACTCACTGTCGTTATGGGTGTCAATGAAACCCAAAAATCTTTCGTGTAATTTGCCGCGTCACCATCAACATAACTTGCAGCTAAACTCTGTTGAGCGATGTGCGCTATGTCCATAGTCTCATCGAAGATTATGTTGTAATAACGAGAATCTTCGTTTTCCTCCACTATTCTCGATAATATCACTGTTTCACAGCATGAAATAAGTTCGTTACACGTTGTTTCAGTTATGTAAGTGGTGTTCGCTTTAGTGGTCTCAAGGTGACGTTTTAGTTGCAAGTCTCCAGCGTCAATTCTAAATCATAGAAGAGCTCTGACGTTTCCCTCATTACTCACTATGCTTTCACTATCATTTTCGTTTTCTAATAGACTCCCATCATCTCTATGCTCCCGCAGAGGAATATTTTGCTTTCCATGAAATATGATTGTTTTTATTATAGGTACTAGACGGTCTCAGTTTTTCCCTAGTGTTTTCCATTCTCTGTCTTGACAGTTGATTTATGACATCGAGTTCGCGGTTGTCTAATATCGCCAAAAACAATTTTACATCTGTTGACGCTTCCACGAGCTGAGAGTGGGTCTCAAGGTCACCATCTTTAGCAGTAAGTTTGGCAAACCCTATTAGTGGTTCTGTCACAAGTTTCTTTCCTCCAACCATTTTATGATTCACAAAGATTAAACAGTTAATGGAAAGAAGTTCCTTTTTAACTTGTGAGAACACCAGTCATGGGTTCTGTTCAAAGTGATTATCGTACACTTGTCTGCGTTCAACCCGTCGCTTCTTGTTGTGCTCAGAAGTAGGAAAGATACAACCCTTTTCAGGTTTCCTTGGAGCTGTGAGAAGCTTGTGTTTTATATCATCACTAATATTTCATGATGCTAATATATCCAAATAATTGTCAATTCGTGGAATCAGTCGATGAAATTTGTTGTAGAAGTTTCGAAGAAATATTGGGCTCTGCCTGTACAGCTAGTGGTGTTTTTGCAGCTGAATGGTGACTGGAATTTTCAGATGTTTCTACTTTTCTTTCTCTTAATACATAACGATCCCTTTTATTATACTGTTACGACGTAGGTAAATTAGATGCCAATTATTCTCGAATAAGGACTTTGTTCGCACTGAAAAATGCAACAATAGTACACTTAGCACTAAAACACACACGCTCACACTCCGTGTATTTGTAATATCACTAAGCACAACAATAACTGAAGTCCGTGGCAATAGTCAATAATGGCAGTTGTTCACCTTTTATTATTTCCAAGTTATCGCGACGATTGTAGCATTCAAATTGACTCCCTGGCAGTGACTCTGCTTCCTTTATGTATGTAGCTCGGTTGTTTCGAGAACATTCACTGCCAGAACGTTCGCTTCCAGACTTTTATGGAGTGTGAACAAATATCTACTGTGAAAGCGACAAGCCAAGATGTACCCTACGACGTGTAATGTAAGGGCGAGTTTTCAATGATGACGCCATCCGGCAATTTATGGTTGTGGAGCTTTTATTGCCGATTCCGTTCCTTTCTAGTGCACTCGATAGAGGGCCTATATAGTAACAATCCGTTTTTAGGAATATTCTCGAAAGTCCCTATTACTGGAGATATACGCATCAATAATTTTCCATTCCTAACTCGTATTATGAATTAGATATGGGAAACTATTGTTACATTATTATTACTTTTGTTAGCATTATTAGAAAGTACATTATTATTGTTCGGATTGCCGATTTGTTCGGATTAGTCGGAATTACGGTGACGAGTTTCTAGAATGAAGTACACCAAGCTGATTAGTAGGTACACCATGGTAACAAATGGGAACAAGAGTGGGAACATTATTGTTACATTATTACGAGTCTTGTATCAATATTTTTACTGAGAAATGACTATGAATTACTGTTATTAATACTTCACAATCAACTGATCACTCTCAGTCTTGACTTATCTTCGCAAGTGCACTTGCTACTATTAGGACTTTTTACTTATTCGTTCTTCAGTCTTAATATTTCTGCTTCTGAATGTAAACTAACTTCCCGTTCGTCGAACAGTCAGTATTTACAACGCTAAATATCGAAAGTTTTCTGTACAAGAAAACAGTAGAATATTCGCTACTTTTCTCGAACAAATGCCAGAGAGAATAACATATCAAGATCATTAGAATGGCTGCGACATTTCTCGTAGGTATGTGTTAGCTGTCCATGTGCCAGATAGAAACGTATAAAATACGATTACGTGGACGCGTGCTGCATAGGAAAGTACAACTACTCGACAACTCGATTCAGTCGGGTCGACTGACGAAAGAAACAAACGAATAGCGTGCGGGCCATGGAGGTAAGAATAAGGGGAGATGGTGCTACGTATCCCAGCCGTACTACGTTTTGAAGCCATGGGGGCGTGGCTCGCTGCCATGACACTCTGACCAAAACATTGCCAGTGTGCTATAGCGCTGCGTGTATTACAGTCGCTGATTGCACCATATACGCATGTAACGTCATCAGATTGGTTGTTTCAAAGTTTTTGTTTAAAATAAAATCTCGTAAAGGCGAAATTCCGCGTTTCTTCTGATTAAAAATAGTTTTTAATGTAATATTACGAATAGCTAGCCTTCAATGTAAACGATACAATATTGTTAATTCAGTAATAAACGTGTATCACAAACTAAATAATAGAAACTGAAAACTAAGTTAGCTATACCCTCCCTCCAAAGCCCCATAAATACATCTTGTTTGTAATACGTACTGGGACATTTCAGTTACGTTACACTACTAGGAAACACTGTTCATTACCACCAATATTTACTGAAATACGGTACATAGAATGGCAAATCTACACAGTGTCCTGTTTAGGCCTATACTTTACGCCAGTTAGTGTAGTGTTAGCTTTTAATTTGGTACATGATGAAAACAAAGTGAGTTACTCAACAGTTCGATTATCGACGATACTAAGAATTTAATTCTTTGAAGTAACACACCTTTTGCAAATGTTTTGGGTGTGTAGGGAAAACTGATGTTACAGCATTTTCTCGGAGCCTTACTGTTGAAAGGGAAGTTCGGTCTATGTCCTCTTCTCGGAAATACTGAGAACATATAGTGCTCCATTTAGACGCACGCCAATTCTTCCTCCTCACGGCATTCTCCCACAGAGCTTTCCGACTTTCATTTTTAGGAAATCTAAAATCATACAGGAGAAAAACACGCTATAGTACAAGTACCGATGTAGCACACGTTCATTCACAATGAAGTTGTAAAATCACACTTAACGAGACAACTTACACATGAAATGTTATTCCCTTCGATTTCGCATCACAATCAGAACGATTCGTACATCCGAGCACCACACAAGCCACCATAATAACGCAAAATCCTTCCAAAAGCGAGCGACAAGCCTATGCACACAAGCTTACAGCAGCAATGTTTAGGTCGGATTGAGATGGCTACCCTCGGCTTCACATAGCTTCACAACTGTGACGTCACGGCGTCTCTCCCTCTATTCTTACCTCCATGGTGCGGGCTGACTGGTGGGGGCGGCGCGAGTGGCAATGCGAGCGGCCCCGCACGGGAGGGGCACCTGCGCGCCCCACATATGAATCCGCCACTGTCTCAGTTTCCTATAGCATTGCCAGTAAGGAAAAAACTTTTTTACATCAACTCATGGAAAACACAGAACTTTTGACAAATTTGGACATAAAATAATACGTGAACATTCAGAAAGATAATACAGTAGAGACCTGTTAATCCGAACTAATTGGGACCAGACCTTGTTCGGATTACCGATTTCTTCGGATTAGCTGGAATTATGGTGACGAGTTTCTAGAATGAAGTATGCCAAGCTGATTAGTATGTACACCATGGTAACAAATGGGAACAAGAGTGGGAACAATGGCCACTCTCATTCCCTGCCCTTTTGTTGTGCATTGTTGAAACCTTTGTAGTGTCTGAGGTCAGTGCACTGCCAGTAGGCTCGCAAAGCGCTTGGTTATGTTAGTTAATGATCGCTGGCATGCATAACAGTTGTATTCTATTCGTTCAGGTGTAGTGGTACACGTATTTTCGTCAAGAGTAAACGGAAAGATGGAACGTTAACTCTCAAAGAACAACTGAATGCTTTGAAGCGGATAGACAATGCTGAGAATGTATCTAAACTGGCAACGGAACTGAGTGTTTGTAAAGCGACCCTTTGTGATTGGAAGAAGAACCGAGTTAAGCTTGAACAGTCCTGTGCAACGTCTTCGGGGAAAATACTCAAAATCGGCAGACTTTGAAACAGTCTCAGTACGATTAAGTGGGTGACGTTCTTTTCCTTTGGTTTACACAGGAAAGAGAAAGGGAAACTCCTTTGTGTGGAGCACTGGTTCTGGAGAAGGTAGTTTACCTGAACAAGTTAATGAATCGTGATGAGTCTTTTAGTGCGAGAACGGGTTGGTTGGACAGATTCAAAAAACGCCACGGAATCGGTCAGCTAACAATTACTGGAGAGAAGCTTTCTTCTGACCGTTATACAGTGAAGGAATACTTGGGTGAGTTTGAAAAAATGGTAAGAGAGGGAATGTATTCTCCTCAACAAATTTATAACGCTGACGAGACTGGCCATAATTTTGGGGCATTGCCAACAAAAAGCCTGGCATCAAAAGCAGAAGACCATGCTCCTGGTTTTATAATGTGCAAAGATCGTGTGACTTTATTAGCGCGCAGCAACGCAGCTGATAATCACAAGCTGCCTTTAATGCTGATCGGCAAATCTGCTAGGCCCAGAACTTTTAAAAACTGCAACATGAAGTCCCTGCCCATTGTATGTCGCAACCAGAAAAAAGCATGGATGGATAGTAAGCTGTTCAAAGAATGGTTTCACGGCCAGTTTGTTCCCTCTGTTCGACGGTTTTCTAAGGAAAATTGTCTCTCCGTGCAATCCTTTCGATTGATAACGCACCATCTCACCCCACCACTGAGGAATTATGTGATTGAGAAATTGTGGAGAAGTTTTTACCGCCGAATGTTACACCACTTCTACAGCCGATGGAGCAGGGCGTACTGCAAACATTAAAACAGATTTACAGAAAACAATTTTTAAGAATGCTGATCTAAGATTATAACATTCCTTTAGTGGACAAAATAAAAAAGACCATTGTGAAGGATGTGGTTTATTGTGCCGCTGAGGCATGGCAGAATATTTCAGAAAATACTCTGAGAAAATCATGGAGAAAACTGTGGACATCTCTTGAATTTCAGGACAACCTAGTTGAAAATGAAGAGGAAGATCTACTACAAACAATACAGACAATACCTGGGTGTGAAGAAGCTGGTGTGGATGGGGCATGTGTGGAGAACCTAACGGACACTGATTGGTGCAATTTTGTCATACGATGACATGATGGAGACGGTGGCTGTTGTTTGAAGACTAATGTTGATGGTGTTAGGACAGCAATCAGCCACAATTTTACTTTCAGTTCCTTTGTTCAAAGGGTACCGTTACCGGTTTCGAATCGTTATGATTCATTATCAGACAGTTTACATGCTTTCTTTATGACATGTGGTGTGTTTTTTACAGATTAATTGTCCTAAAATATAAATAATACATAATTATAAACACGCCACACACAGATGGTTGCATTACCGATTTTCGTTGCATGTGACTTACCTGAAACCTCGGTTTGGAGTCTTTGTTTCCATAACATTCGTCCAACAGATGTAAATGCATTCCCACTGCATTCTTATTGTTGCACACGTAAATTGTTCTAACTGTACACTTTAGATTTGTCACTGAGAAGATTTCTACCATGCACCACATGTTTTGATACATACAAAGAGCTTACAAACATATGAGTATCACAGATGCTACGATATGTCGTAACATTTGATGACGCTGTCCTATGTTTGGAAAGGATCATCGATCATATATTCATTTACGCAACTGTAATGCCTTTTACACTAGTACAGAGACATTGAATTTTTGAGTTGATATTGTTAAATTAATTACAAAGTTTTTTTATAACTGTATAGGTAAAATAGTATATTATTTAATTATTTAATTACATTTAGCATCATGAGAATTATAGTAACATATAAATTTGCTACTTGATCTGCAGATAGGTGTACTAATATTATTTGCTTTGGAGGCTGGAAAGTAATTTTTGGAAATTTTTCAGGAAAGGGATGTTAGCTATCTCTGTTTGTTCGTTAAGGATATAGTCTGGGGTGCTGGTTTTGTGTGTGTGTATTTCTAATTCTTCTAATAAATTCATAGTGGCTCCTTTTTCTGCTAGATGCAAAATTTTTAAGTTGTCCTCAATGTTTCCCACTGAATGGTTTTCTTCAGCAATATGGGCTGCAAATGCTGATTTGTTCAAATTACCAAGTCTTAAAGCATCAATATGTTCTTTGTATCTGATTTCAAAACTTCTGCCTGTCTGTCCAATGTAGAATTTTGGGCCTGTATCACATTTGAGTTTGTATATTCCCGATTTACAGTAGGGACTCTTGGAGGTATTTACATCATGGATTACTTTTTGTTGTAATTTGTTATTTGTGGAAAAGTTGATTGTGATATTTTTCTTCTTTTTAAATAAGTTTGCTATTTGGTATGAAAGTGGGCCTATGTATGGGAGAGTAGCATATTTAGGTTTGGCTTCAGTGGCACACTGATTTGGCTTGAAGTGACTGCTGTGAAATGGATCTGTGGTTTTTGTCTGCATTTTGTTGTGGAGATTTTCTATTATTGTGGGTTTATATCCATTATTATGAGCAACTGTTTTAATTATATTGATTTTATTTTGTTGGTCTGTGTCACTCATTGGTACTTTTTTAATTTGGTGTAGCATCATTCTGAAATATGCCATTTTTTTATTGGTGGGGGTGGGAAGATGAGTTGCCAATACTGACATCTGTGGTGGTAGGTTTTCTGTAAATACTAAATCGATGTTTATTGTTACTATTGCAAATTTTCAGGTCAAGAAAGTTAATGCTTTTATTAGATTCATGTTCAACTGTGAATTTAATATTTTTGTGTATTTTCCTTAGATCTGCTGCTAATGTATCTATTTCATTGCTTGTACCATCAAAATGCAAGATTTGTAGATGCATGTGATACATTTTTTATCTGTAATAGGGCAAACCTGGCGTCACCCCATTCTGCATTTTTGTGAAATTTATTCAAGATGGCGGATCCAATATGGCGGCCATGAATGTGGCAACATCACAGTGACATCATGGGAGAAGTTAAAATTTTGACGGGAAAAATAGGTCAATTGGGCTACCTCCGTTAACCTAATCCCCCTCCCCTCTGCCTCCCCTCCCCTGTCCCTCACCCTCCCCATCTGCAAATTGGCAGGAAAAGGACTCCATCTGTGCTAGGCTGTCAGATAGGATGAGCATAAGTCTTTATTTTGTATGCATTGTTTATTCAAAGAATTTGAGTTGTCATAAGCAGTAGCTCCATCCAGCGTGTTCACTATGATGTCTGGAGTCCAACTGACCTAGTTCACAACACAACGACCAGAGGGCACTGCCGTCTCACCGCCTCTCTCCTCCCATGACGGTCTCGGGGAAAAATGGGGGGAAAGGGACACAGTCTGTGTCTACCTGCTGGACTGGGAGGACGGACATAATTGTTTACTGTGTTCAGTGAATGAGATGTCTGTACTGGAGAAGGAAGAGTTTATTAGCTGTAACAATGCATGTGAGGACTATGACGATAGCAATTAAATTCGGTGAATATGAATATGTTTCATAAAAGATGCAGCAGGATGGGACTAAGTTACACTTTACAACTAATGTTGATAAATACGTCTGCTGCAACCGTAGCTCATTCGATAAAAGTCCGATCAGTCAGTCATCCGATGTGCAAGGGGCAAGATGTTCACCCACTCTGGCTTGGCCTCTTCCAACGAGTGCAGAGATTTGAGCAGGTAGTGCTCCGGCTCATGGCACGACCACGCGCTAGCTGCGCGACTGCGCACTCAGCACTTCCTGAGGTGTTAGAAACCATGGCCCTCCTCCTCTTTCCCATCCCCAGTGTGCAGATACACTTTGTCATTGAACATGAGCTGCTTCGGGAGATATTAGATCTGGTGTTACAGAATATTGTCACATACATAACTTGAAAATGTCACAGGAACTAAATGTACCACTGCACAAAGAGAAAATGCTTTGTAGATGCGCGAGAATATTTAGACAATTAGACGTTTTATTCCAAGGAATACCACGACAGCCACACTTGAACAATTACTCTAAAAAAAGATCGCGACACACTTGTGAAACCATCCCAGAGACACTTCGGGCACTTTTGTGAAAAATACCCTTGTCTCTGAGAACGGGCTGCTTCGGGAGTTACTAAATCCAGCTGAATATGTCTAAATATACTTTCAAAAGATATCTCTGCACAGTAGTTTGCTTCAATTTTGCGATGTATACCGCCACACTCGAACATGTAATCTAAAAAGATCGCTGCACACTTGTGAAATCGCCCTAAGACACTTCACACGCTTTTGTGAGAAAGAGATCTCAGAACCGATATCATCTGCAATGTCTGATTTTGCACACCAGAACGATGATATTTGTAAGTTGAAATAAATATCTGTGTAACTCTAAACAGGACGCTCAACACTTTTCGAGTTATAGCTGCTTGTTTGAAGGCACTGACAGAGACAAATTTCGGAGTCCTATGGCAAATGTGGCATTCATCACTTTTCTGAAACAGTGATTGGGCTTAGTTTTATATTTACTGCTGGTGGAGTCAGTGACGTTATTTTCCTCACTTCTCGAAGTATAGACTGCTGTCCAAGCACAGACGGGAGTATCAGAGCAATTACACAAACAGAATTCGAAGCATTGGTTTACAGACGAGAAAAATGGTTGGAATCTTCGGTGAATTTCTGATGTCCTACAGCTGCTGGTCTGGAGATGCTCTAAATACACAATGGCGGATGAGGGATAGCATCCCGCCAGAGGTGGATGGTGTACTTGGGCATGTCTCTGATCACTCGAATGAAGAAGACATCATGTTATCATTCATGTTGCATTCAGAGAACTTCCCATGAATAAGTTGTTCGAACCAGTCTGTAGAGGCTCCTGTGCCCTGTATAAATGATTCCTTGTGAATGGAGCATTCTGATTGGCTCTTGCTGACTTTACCTGCCAAGCTGCTTCTGCTGCTGTTGTGGGAGCATCTTCCTCCATTTTTCGCAGACGAGACAGTCAGTGGCAAAACTGTTTCATACGGACTGAAAAAAAAGCATACAGCAGCCATACTGCACTGACAATTAAACCGTGCAAAAATGGTCTACAGATAATGAAATATGGAAAGACACTTTCTCAATTACACAGCTCTTACAAAGCTTGAATTTTTTTCAGCGTGAAACAGATCTCCAACTTGGCTATATCATGTACCATATCGATGTAGTAAACACTATTCGTATTCTGCACCAGACAAATTAATGACTTCTGCGTCCTGCATATGGCTATCAACCACCAGACATTCGTATGTATATTACAAAGACAGTCAGGTCTCAAAACATACATAAGGACATGCTCCGCACATTCCTCGCAGCACTAGATATTTCCCACAAGGGTGGTCGTTCATCAACTTCAGCGAGCGGTCATGAGTCAACTGCCCCCTCACACATGCTGGCCTGTTGCGCAATCCGAGTGCCTTCCATGCACAGTGGTCACTCTCGGAACTGTTGTACAAAGGCTGTGTTGATTACCCTCGGCATAAAGGCGTTACGGTTTCCGGTCCTGACCTGCTTGCTTGCTTGTTTACTGCCATGGTTCCCACATACATCTCCACACACTGGGATTAGAAGGACACAATTATTTTCACATGTTTTGCCAGAATATCATACCATTTAAGAGATAATTCTTAATATCAAGCACATAGCAATATCGCTTTCATAATTCCAAAGATAAAAAGTGGAAATAATTTATCTAGAAACCCGAATGTTTAGCGAGGTGCAGCGAGGCAGAACATGCTTCAAACCACTGGGTGACTAGAAACTTATCTCCTCTGTGAAGATCTTTATGTGAAAACTCGAAAAAGTAATGGAAACGACTAGTTCCACTCATGAATACCGATTTCAGTGATATAACAGATTCCATCTCATCCTCCTACATTACAAAGTCAACCAAGGTCTAGAGAACCAGCAAAAGTCTCTTTCAGCTGTCGTTCAACATCTAGATGCATACAACACACTACACAATCGATGTTCTCTCGACCAAATAATGACGAGAAATGTGTGGAAGAAGTCAGTTGGACAATTTACATGTTGTTGTTGTTGTGGTCTTCAGTCCTGAGACAGGTTTGATGCCGCTCTCCATGCTACCCTATCCTGTGCAAGCTTCTTCATCTCCCAGTACTTACTGCAACCCACATCCTTCTGAATCTGCTTAGTGTATTCATCTCTTGGTCTCCCTCTACGATTTTTACCCTCCACGCTGCCCTCCAGTGCTAAATTTGTGATCCCTTGATGCCTCAGAACATGTCCTACTAACCGGTCCCTCCTTTTTGTCAAGTTGTGCCACATACTCCTCTTCTCCCCAGTTCTATTCAATACCTCCTCATTAGTTATGTGATCTATGTGATTCTTCTGTAGCACCACATTTCGAAAGCTTCTATTCTCTTCTTGTCCAAACTAGTTATCGTCCATGTTTCACTTCCATACATGGCTACACTCCATACAAATACTTTCAGAAACGACTTCCTGACACTTAAATCTATACTCGACGTTAACAAATTTCTCTTCTTCAGAAACGCTTTCCTTGCCATTGCCAGTCTCAATATTTCTTCTGTTACCCAAGGAGTTCTACTAGCCCTCGTCTTTTTAACTACTTGATCCTCTGCTGCCTTCACTACTTCATCCCTCAGAGCTACTCACTCTTCTTCTACTGCACTTCTTTCCCCCATTACTGTCGATTGTCCCCTTATGCTCTCCCTGAAACTCTGTACAACCTCTGGTTCTTTCAGTTTATCCAAGTCCCATCACCTTAAATGCCCACCTTTTTGCAGTTTCTTCAGTTTTAATCTACAGTTCATAACCAATAGATTGTGGTCAGAGTCCACATCTGCCCCTGGAAATGTCTTACAATTTAAAACCTGGTTCCTAAATCTCTGTCTTACCATTATATAATCTAACTGATACCTTCTAGTATCTCCAGGATTCTTCCATGTATACAACCTTCTATCACGATTCTTGAACCAAGTGTTAGCTATGATTAAGTTGTGCTCTGTGCAAAACTCTACCAGGCGGCTTCCTCTTTCATTTCTTAGCCCCAGTCCATATTCACCTACTATGTTTCCTTCTCTCCCTTTTCCTACTCTCAAATTCCAGTCACCCATGGCTATTAAATTTTCGTCTCCCTTCACTACCTGAATAATTTCTTTTATCTCATCATACATTTCTTCAATTTCTTCATCATCTGCAGAGCTAGTTGGCATATAAACTTGTACTACTGTAGTAGGCGTGGGCTTCGTGTCTATCTTGGTCACAATAATGCGTTCACTATGCTGTTTGTAGTAGCTTACCCACACTCCTATTTTTTTATTCATTATTAAACCTACTCCTGCATTACCCCTATTTGATTTTGTGTTTATAACCCTGTATTCGCCTGACCAAAAGTCTTGTTCCTCCTGCCACCGAACTTCACTAATTCCCAATATATCTAACTTTAACCTATCCATTTCCCTATTCAAATTTTCTAATGTACCTGTCCGGTTAAGGGATCTGACATTCCATGCTCCGATCCATAGAACGCCAGTTTTCTTTTTCCTGATAACGACGTCCTCCTGAGTAGTCCCCGCCTGGAGATCCGAATGGGGGACTATTTTCCCTCTGGAATATTTTACCCATGCCCTCGGGAAAAATTACGGCCGTAGTTTCCCCTTTTCCAATTTACATCGGAGGGAATAATTGTCCAGTGCAAACACATGCCCATATTGAATCTTCTCAAATTTCATCAGAGTACACGCATGATCACGAACGCTTTCCAACACATACTACTGATAGCCTTGGGATTGCTAGTCACGACCAAAATCTCATATCTGGTGGGCAAGATGTATGAGACAGGCAAAATATCCTCAGACTTCAAGAAGAATATAATAATTCCAATTCCAAAGAAAGCAGCTGCTGACAGGCGTGAAAATTACCGAACTATCAGTTTAATTTGTCACAGTCGCAAAATACTAACACGAATTCTTCACACTCGAATGGAAAAATTGGTAGAAGCCGACCTTGAGGAAGATCAGTATGGATTACGTAAAAATGTAGGAACAAGCAAGGCAATGCTGACCCTATGATTTATCTTAGAAGTGATGTTAAGGAAAGGCAAACCTACATTTATAGCGTTTGTAGACTTAGAGAAAGCTATTGACAATGTCTCTCTCAAATTCTGAAGGTGGCAGGGGTAAAATACAGGGAGCAAAAGGCTATTTACAATTTGTACAAAAACCAGATGGCAGTTATAAGAGTCGATGGGCATAAAAGGGGAAACGATGGTAGAGAAGTGAGTGAGAGAGGGTTATAGCATCTTCCTGATGTTATTCATACTGTACATTGAACAAGCAGTAAATGAAACCAAAGAAAAATTTGGAGTACGAATTAAAATCCAGGGAGAAGAAATAAAAACCTTGAGGTTTGCTGATCACATTGCAATACTGTCAGAGACAACAAAGGACTTGGAAGAACAGTTGAATGGAATGAATAGTCTTGAAGGGAGGTATAAGATGAACATCAACAAAAGCAAAACGGGGATGATGGAACGCAGTTGAATTAAATCAGGTGATGCTGAGAGAATTAGATTAGGAAATGAGACACTTAAAGTAGTAGATGAGTTTTGCTATTTGAGCAGCAAAATAACTAAGGATGGTTGAAGTAGAAAGGATATAAAATGTAGACTGGCGACGGCAAGGAAAGCGTTTCTGAAGAAGATAAATTTGCTAAAATCCGGTATAGATTGAAATATCAGGAAGTTTTTTCTGAATGTATTTGTATGGAGTGTAGCCCTGTACAGCTGTGAAACAGGAACAATAAACAGTTTAGACAAGAAGAAAATAGAAGCTTTCGAAATATGGTGCTACAGAAGAATGCAGAAGATGAGATGGGTAGATTATGTAGCTAATGAGGAGGTACTGAGTAGAATTGGGGAGAAGAGGAATTTGTGGCATAACATGACTAGAGGAAGGGATTGGTTGGTAGAACACGTTCTGAGGTATCAAGGGATCTCCAATTTAGTACTGGAGAAAAGCGTGGAGGGTAAAAATCGTAGAGGGAGACCAAGTGATGAATACTGTAAGCAGATTCAGAGGGATGTAGATTGCAGTAGTTACTGGGAGACGAAGAGGCTCGCACAGGGTAGAGTAGCATGGAGAGTTGCATCAAACCAGTCTTTGGACTGAAGACCGCAACACATATGAACAGTAGTTTAGTATGTGAACGTGTTTGTGCAAAGTGTAATGCATGGAGTGGAATAGACCTCTATGACTGCTTTGGATACTCTGTGGTGCTACCTTAACTACCGATTGTACGAGGTGCATTTGAAAAGTCCGTGGAAAAAAAAAAACTACTTACGTGTTGGGGGTAAACCTTTTTTATTTTTCGACATGGTCTCCTTTTAGACTTATATATTTCGTCCAACACTTTTCTAATTTGTTGATCCCTTCCAAATAACAGGAATTGTCCAAATCTGCAAAATAGCTATTAGTTGGTGCAATCATCTCATCATTTGAATAAAATCTTTGTCCCATCAGCCATTTCTTCAAGTTGGGGAACAACTAGCAGTCCGAGGGAGCCAAGTCTGGAGAATAGGGGGAATGTGAAACGAGTTGGAATCCTATTTCCATTAATTTTGCGACCACAACTGCTGGAGTGTGTACTGGTGCATTATCGTGATGGAAACGGACTTTTTGCGGCCCAATCGCCGGCGATTTTCTTGCATCTCGGTTTTCAAACGGTCCAATAACGACGAATAATATGGACCTGTAATAGTTTTACCCTTTTCCAGATAGTTGATGAGGATTATCCCTTGCGAATCCCAAAAGACGGTGGCCATGACGTTTCCAGCCGAAGGACTGGTCTTCACCTTTTTTGGTGCAGATTCTCCCTTGGTAACCCATTGTTTAGATTATTGTTAGGTCTCAGGAATATAATAATGTATCCATGTTTCATCCACAGTGACGAAACGACGTTTAAAGGCCTTCAGATTCTTCCCGAAAAGCGGCAAACCATTCTTGCAACACTTCAAACGATTCCGTTTTAGGTCAAGTGTGAGCAATTGCGGAACCCATCTTGTGGATAGCTATCTCATGTCCAAAAGTGTATGCAAAATATTATGTAACCTTTCTTTCGAGATGCCCACAGCACTAGCAATCTCATGCACCTTAACTCTTCTGTCATCCGTCACCATATCATGGATTTTATCAATGATTTCTGGAGTCATAACCTCCACAGGGCGTCTAGAACGTTCAGCATCATTTGTTCCCATATGGCCACTCTGAAATTTTTGAAATCATTTATAAACTGTTCTAATCGAAGGTACAGAGTCACTGTAATGTTTATCAAGCTTCTCTTTAGTCTCTTGAGGCGTTTTGCCTTTCATAAAGTAATGTTTAATCACCACACGAAATTCTTCTTCGTCCGTTTTTTGACACTCACTCGACTTCCTTGATTCACACGAATGTCGAACACAAAGAAATAGACAAATATGGCTGAAACGTAGTGAGCGTTCTTTCCAATCCAAAGATGCTACTAACTAAACATGACCTCGATAGGCGCTGGTGGTGCCATCTCTCGGACTTCGCACAGACTTCACAAACGCCCCTCGTATATGCGCTGTTGTATCTAATAGATTTTAAAATATAGATTGCCTTATTCCTGCTTTTCCGTGTTCAGAATTACTATTTCGCTGCCCTGCACTAGTTCCAACAGGATAGGCGTTCGCAATGAATACAATGTGTATCAAAAAGAATCATCTGATTTGAAAAAATCGTAATTATTATGTTATTTGAGATGTGTGCGTGAACAATGAACTGTTAGAATTGTAGACTCTCTAGTTTTACACTGGCATCTGCAATTGTGTGAATAGGGTAACTGAATGATGGATCGGTCACACTGGACCAAATGATTCAGCTTTATTGTACTGGACTCCATCGCGGGACCTGACTGTATGTGATTATTTCTTGTGGGGGTTTATAAAGGATTCTGTTTATGTGCCTCGGTTACCAACAGGAGGGGGCATATTGAACACTAATGAAAAGGTATGAAAAAAACTTTTTGAGTTTCCCATTCATCAAAAAACAAAATTAATCATATATATTCATTAGTTTCAGAAATACAGATGTGCCTAATCAGATGATTATTTTTGATAAAATACGTATTTTAACATATTGTTGGAATACTCCTAGAAGTGTGTAGTGGAAGGTACCGTAACGAGCTGACTGCGGAGTAGTTTAATACTGTCTTTACTACCAATGAAAGTAATTGTGAAAATGAGTGCGACACAAATACCCCAAATAGAGAAACTTGTAGGTCGTGCGAACTACGCCACTTGGAAATTTGCTGCGGAAGCATACTTACACTTGGATGATTTATGCGATGTAGTGAAATGTGCACTGAAGTCCGTGAGCAAAATTACCAAATAAGGACCGGAAGGCAAGGTCAAAGCTGATATTATTGATTGGTCCAGTGAACTACGTATACATGGAGAAAGTTGTAATGGCAAAAGAAGTTTGGGACAAGTTACAGAATGCATTTGAAGACAGTGGCCTTGCAAGAAAAGTCGGATTACTACATGAATTTACAACCACTCGAGTGGATAACTGCAAGAAGGTGGACAAGTATGTTAGCAAGACAAAATGCACATATAATCGATTAAGGAACATTGGGTTCGCACATGGGTAGGCACATTATTGTTAGCAGGACTTACCGAAAAACATGCACCTATGAGTATGGGGTTAGAAAGTTCAGGCATACCGATGACGGGAGAGAGCATAAAAGTGAAGATCCCGCAGGATGTGGAAAATATGTAGTTTTTCTTACTTCAGAGAAGGAAACAGCTACAGCACTTCAGTCTAAGAAGAAAATGAAGAAACCAGTCAAATGCTACAGCTGCCAAAAGGTGAGCCCCATCGCATCCCATTGCTGCCAAGTTCAAAGGAAAGAAGGTATGACGAAAATAGTCCAGAGAGGAGAACTGCTGATCAAGGTAAGGCACTCTCCATTTATTACTCTTCTGAAGTAACGAGTAACGGAGAACCAGAATGGATATTAGATTCAGAAGCATCAGTACATATTATTTGAACAAAACAGCTCTTTACGATGTTAATAGTAAAACGCGTGAGGGTTTGTCCATAGTGGATGGCTCCAGGTTACAGTGTGAGCCTGCTGGGAATGTGGAGCTTAAGATAAACGGAAAACAAGAAAATATTACTGCACATAATGTTTACTATGTAAAAGATAGTGCAAGTAACTTGTTCCTTGTAAGTGAAATAGTCAAGAAGGGAAACTGAGTAGCCTTCGATATAATTAGAGCAAAAATAGTTAACCAATATGAGTAAGTTATAGGTACAGCAGCAAATGAAAGGAGAATTTTCAAGTTAAATACTGCTAACGGTATTGATGAAGTTGTAAACCACTGTGTGTATTCTGCAAAATATGTCTTATGCCATAGAAGACTTGTGCACCTCAACAGAAAAGGAATGTCATTATTAAAAGATATGGTGACAGGAATGGAAGATTGCGGTTAACGTAAAGAAATCTGTGAAATATGTGTACAAGGGAAACAGACTACACTACCCTTTACCCCTAGCAAAATCAGAATTACGGAAGTCCTGTAGCTAACACATACGGATGTTTGTGAACCGATGGAGAGTGAAACTATAGGACAAACCATTATTTTGTTACCTTTATAGATGATTATTCAAGATATAACCACTTTAATTTTTTAAGTTCTAAAGATCAAGTGAGAGATATTTTTGAGAACTTTCGTAAAAGGTTAAAATTGTCAGATCTCATAATGGAACAGAGTATACCAATCAAAAATTCAAGAAACATTTGAAGGAAGTTGGAATTAGACACCAAACACCATCAGATACAGTGCAGCCCAGAATAGAGTTGCAGTGAGATCAAATAGGACTATTGTTGAAAAAGCAACAAGTATGTCAACTGATGCTGGGTTACCTAAATGTTTTTAGGCAGAGGTGGTGTCGACAGCTGTGTATCTGATCAATCGATCGCCTACCAAAGCGGTAATAAACAGAATGCCCTACGAAGTGTGGACAGGGAAGATGCCAAGTCTAAGCAACTTAGAAGTTTTTGGACGCGAGGCTACGGCACAGATCCCGAAACAATTGAGTCGAAAATGGGGCGTGAAGTCTAAGAAATATGTTTTGTAAGCTATTGTGAAGACCCAAAGGGTTAACGACTTATAGGTCCTACGAATAAGAAAATACTGATTAATAGAAATGTTGTATTCTCTGAGAATAATAAAAACGAAATAAAACAGGATCGTCAAGAGAATACAATCACTTTTTTAAAGTCGTCAAATTCAAGAAATGCTAACTCTGGAAAAGAAACAATAAATGAAGAAGAGGAAGAATAAGATGGCAACGAATACATAAATACATGCTCTGAAGATGAAGTTCTAGTGGATGAAGAAGAGAAAGAAACTGTTTTGAGACGTTCTTCTCGTGTACCAAAACCTGAAGACTACCTTGGTTACGAAATGTATATAGTCCAATCTCTTAATGATGAACCTACAGTAGTTGAAGAGGCTATGAGTGGTCCGAATTCTCAACAATGGAGAGAAGCTATGGAAAGAGAATTAGAATAATTTTATGAAAATGAAACTTTTGAATGGGTAGGAATGCCAGAAAGGAAAAAAACCCTTTCAATCACGATGAGTGTTTAGCACAAAACAGCCTGAGAGTGAAACACACAGACTACAGAGAGACATTTCTGCCAGTGGTTAAATATGAATCACTTAGGCACATTTAGCCCTAGCAATAAAAGAAGATTTACTAATTCACCAAATGGATGTGAAGACAGGTTATTTAAATGGGAAATTAGTCGAAGAAAAAACTGAGGTCCCACCAGAAGAAGCTAGAAAAACTCGTCTAGAAAAAGGGAAGTTTTGGCGACTGACGAAAAGTATTTATGGATTGAAACAGAGTGGCCATTGCTGGAAGAGATGTCTGCATGAAACCTTGCTAAAGATAGGGTATGAAACAATCTAAGGCAGATAGATTTTGGTCTCTATCATTGAAGAAGAAATGAAGAGGCCACAGTAATGGCTGTATGAGTGGATGATGTGTTCATTCTAACTGAAGATAAAGAACAGGTGAACAATTTTAACAGACAATTGAAAACCATGTTCGACATGCACGAATTGGGAGAGTTAAAACAAACTTGGATATGAAGATTTTTTAAAAATAAGAAGACAGAAGAATTATGCATAGACCAATCGTCGTGTACGAGGAAAATTTTGGAAAATCTTGGCATGAGTGACTATAAGCCTATTTCTACACCGTTGGAACCAAGAGCCAAGTTAATGACCAATGAAGAAGACATAGACTGCAATGAAAATATACCATACATAGAGGCAGTAAGGACCATTTTGTATTTGTCACAAATATCAAGCCCTGATACTGCTTTCGCCACAAATGTAAGCAGATTCTGCAGAAGACCAAGAGAGAAACGATGGAGACCCGTTAAAAGGTTTTTTAGTTATCTAAAGGGCACAACAGACTGTAAATTAAGATATTGTAAGAAGGGAAATATAAGATTCGAAGGCTATAGTGATGGAGACTGGGGAAGTGAGTTGAGAGCAGACATTCCATTACTGGATGTTGTTTTAGATTAATGGGGGACTTACGTGCTGATCCTGTAAAAGACAGAAAACAGTAGCTCTGAGCGCTGTAGAAGCTGAGTATATGGCTCTCACTCACAATTCGAGAAGCATTATGGATAAGAACTCTAATGAGTGATATATATTCTAATATCAATATAGAACCCACTAAAATATGCTGTGATAATAAGGGAGCTATAATTTAGCAAAAAATAATGTTACTAGTGCCAGAACCAAACACACTGATATAAAGCACCATTTTATAAGGAATCACATAGAGAAAGGGAGCACTGAAGTAGACTATTTACGCTGATCTACTAAACAAACCCTTGAACAAGGAAAAATTTCGGACGATAGTGAGACAATATGATTTGACTGTGAAAGTGACATCCGCAATATCTGTTCCAAGGGGGATGATGTGAACAGTAATTTCGTATGTGAACGTGTATGCGGCAAACTGTAGTGCATGGAGACTAATAAACCTCTATGACTGCTTTGTATACTGTAGGCTTTACCTTAACTACCGATTGTAAATGCGCTATTCTATGTAATGGATGTTAAAATATAGCTTGTCTGATTCCTGCGTTTTCCGCGATCAGAATTACTTATTTCAATGCGCTAGTTCCCACAACGTTAATGTTGGATCGTATCACGTATGAATGCATTGTATTTACGAGAGACTCAATGCATGACAACGCTCAAATACTTGTAACAAATTATCTCCCATTAGGAAAGTGGAATGCGCCCCAAGAATGTCATGTTAACTTTCAAAATGTTAAAGACGACTGATTGCAGCTCTTTACCGTTTTGAAAAATACTTGTATGTCGCCGCCAGAATTTTAGTTCCGACGGTTGGCTTAATGTGAGTATCCCCTACCCGCCGAAAGTTTATTTGTAGCTCTTACTGACCTTCGTAACTGCATCCATCACCCAAATTGCCGATATACGCTACACGGAAGTAAATATGGGTACAGTATTTCCATTAAAGTCATGAAAAATATATTTTTGCGTGTGGTTTTGGAAAACCCAAGTTTTATCGAAGTATACTACAAGATTATTGTCCTCAGCAAACAGCAGGTGCATTAATCTACATCTACATCATACTCCGCAAGCCACCTAATGGTGTGTGGCGGAGGGTACTTTCGGTACCACTATCTGGTCCCACCAACCCTTTTCCACTCGCGAATAGTGCGTGGGAGGAATGAGTGTCGGTAAGCATCTGTATGGCTCTAATTTCTCGAATTTTCTCCTCGTGGTCAAATCGCGAGATGTTTGTGGGGGGAAGTATATGTTGTCTGACTGCTCCTGAAAAGTGTTGTCCCGAAATTTCAATAGTAAATCTCTCCGTGATGCACAACGCCTCTCTTGTAATGTCTGCCTGGGGAGTACGTTTAGCAACTCCGTAACGCTCTCTCGCCAGCTAAACGATCCCGTGACGAAACGCGCCGCTCTTCATTGGATCTTCTCTATCTCCTCTACCAGTCCTACCTGATAGGGATCCCAGATAGATGAACAATACTCAAGAATCGGGTGAACAAACGCCGTATGAGCCACTTCTTTCGTGACTGAGTTACATTTCCTTAAGATCCTTCCAATGAATCTGAGTCTGGTGTTTGCTTTTCCCTCTATCTGTTTTATATGGTCATTCCACTTAAGGTCGCTCTGGATAGTTACCCCTAGTTATTTTACTGCAGACGCTTTCTCCAGCTGTTTGTCATCAACAGTGTAGTTGTACAGTAGTGGATTTCTTTTCCTATGTATATGCAATGTGTTACATTTATTTACGCTCAGGCTCAGCTGCCAGAGTCTGCACCATTCATCAATTCTCTGCAGGTCGTTCTGCAAATTCTTACTATCTTCTGGCATTGCTACTTTGGTATAGACAACTGCATTATCTGTGAATAGGCTTAACGAGCATCCGACGCTTTCTACTAGATCATTTATATATACTGTAAACAGCAACGGTCCTGTCACACTTCCCTGTGGTACTCCGGATATTGCCCTTACATCTGTCGATTTAGTTCAGTTAAGAGCGACGTATTGAATCCTATCGGCAAGAAAGTTTTGAACCCAATCGCAGGTCTGCTCCGATACTCCGTAAGCTCCTATTTTTTTCATTAAGTGGCAATGCGGCACGGTGTCAAATGCCTTAATAAAATCAAGGAAGACGGCATCAACCTGAACGCCGCTGTCCATTTCACTCAGAACTTCATTGTTCCTGTTGCAATGTCTCTGGATTTTATTAAAAAAATTTATCCATCATTATACTTTCTAAATAAAAAACCAAATGAGCAGAGAAGACAAGAACAGAGGTCCCTGAGCCAGAACAATTGATTTTTTCATGGAGATTACCCTTTACTTTTCTAGCCATCAGATACTCTTCTCTGTCGTAGTTACTTCTACACTCTAACTTTATCTTAAAATGGTCAAATTCCGTAATTTCCGCTTTCATTTATATGCCTTTCTTGGATGATCAAAATTTATGGTCACATCTAGAGATTCTGCCGATGTTACTCCACTGTTAATACGGAATACAGTCGATTTGGAAATACCATAAGGTTTTGTTGTCATTTTAGAACTTATACAAAATTTATATTATTCTTGGCTTGTCCACTGTTGGCCAGATCAGTAAAAAACCTTCAGTATGTATGATATGACAATTTTAGATTGCTTGCGGATGTCTTTTCGGCTTTTACGCACACCGACCAGAGTAGCACTACTTATAGGCCCTCATTCCTGCATTTTGATCACTACCAAACACACATCAGTAAACTGTTCCATGGAGGACTGTAACTACACGTGAACACACAATGACACACACAAACATTGAACATTCGGCTGACCTGTTGCATTGGTAACAGTGTATATGCAGCAACAAAGCTATGAGGCGGTGAGGGGGGACGAACACCACCGTTAGCGCCGGCAGACTGCAGGGGGTGGGTGTGACCTTGACGTGTCTAATTTCGTCACAACCACCCTAGTAAGGAATATACACCCGCTTCGTGAATAGACAGTAATTTTCAGTGCAAAAATAGCCTAATCATAGACATTAAATAGAGAAGATATTCCACAAAAAAGAGTTAGAAACAGTAGATGCAAACGATAAAAGTGCATATATGGGATGCCTTTTTCATCACAGTTAGATTACATAAGAAACAAGAGTTTCAGAGCCACCGCATCACAGTGAACTGCATCTGTAGTACTTTGCAACAGTGGCCAGATCATCACCACAGACAAAAGTTCGTGTCAGCCATAACTGAGCACATGATGTAGTATTATATGGCACTGTATTGCCGCTAAGCATTATTAATAGTGTAAACAGAGTGCTGCAAATATTAAAACAATATTTTGTAGAATAACTTATGGTTATATATTATGATTCTGTTTATGTCACATAGTGACAAATCCCAGATGGATGACAAAGTTGCAGTTGTGATTGCAGACTTACTTAAAGTTGCGGATACAAGGAAGGATTGAAGACAGTGTTGGTAGAAATAGTACTCTAGAGGTTGTGGATAAATATGCCTCCACACCTCAGCCAATGACTAAGCAACAATTAGTAGATCTAGCTAATCCAGGGACTGAAGATCTTTCTAATATTACATTAATACTATTTCCATAGATCATGAGTACAACATTTTGTAATGATGTGGAATGTACCAGTTTAACATAAGTTTTCATTACACAATCTAATTTTTTTTCTTGTATAGTTATTACTTCATATTCAAAAATTCATCTATTGAGTAGAAAGAGTTGTCATTCAGAAATTCTTTTAATTTGTTTTTAAATGTGGGTTGGCTGCCTGCCAGACTTTTAATGCTATTTGGCAAATGACCAAAGATTTTTGTAGAGCTTAATTCATCCCTTTCTGAGCGAAAATCAGATATAACCCAGAATAGTGAAGATCATCCTTTTTTCTAGTGCTGTGGCTACGCACTTTACCATTAGTTTTGAATTGGGATGGGTTATTAATAACAAATTTCATAAGATAATATATGTATTATGAAGGTATTGTGAATATCCTGAGTACCTTAAATCAATGACTTCAAGGGGATCTTGGGGGGGGGGGGCTTCAGTTATTATTCTGATTACACTCTTTTGTGCAATGAATACTTTTCTCTTAGTGATGAATTACCCCAAAATATGATGCCATTTGAAAACAGTGAATAAAAATAAGCATATTAGGCTAATTTACTTATATGTTAGTCACCAAAATTTGCAATAACCCTAATAGCATAAGTAGCTGAATCTAGCTGTTTCAGCAGATCATCAATGTGTTTCTTCCAATTCAGTTTCTCGTCAATGCACAGACCCAGAAATTTTGAATATTCTGCCTTAGCAACAGGCATCTGTTCAGATTCAATATTTATAAATGGTATTATGCCATTTACTGAACAGTATTGTGTATACTGTGGTTCCTCAAAATTTAATGAGAGTCCATTTTCAGAGAAACACTTAATAATTTTCTGAAAGATGTTATTTACAATTTCCTCAGCTAATTCTTATTTGTTGGGTGTGATTACTATATTTCTATCATCAGAAAATAGAACTAGCTTTACATCTTCATGAATATAGAGCGTCAAGTCATTAGTATATATTGAGAACAATAAGGGAACCAAGACTGAACCCTGTGGAACACCATTCTTGATACTAGAATGGTCCTGAGTTCGAGTCTCGGTCCAGTATATAGTTTTAATCTGCCAGGAAGTTTCATACCGTTCTTGATACCTTCCCAGTTAGAGTACTCTGCTGATTTTTACAGATTATCTGTACTCTTAATTTCAACCTTCTGCTTTCTTTCAGTTAAATGTCACTTAAACAATTTGTGCACTGTCTCACTCACACCATAATACGTAAGCTTTACTGGAAGAATTTCATGATGCACTCGCTCAAAAGCCTTTGAGAAATCACAGTATATTCCAGTGTGTGATGTTCGGTTATTCAGGGCATTTAATATTTGATCAGTGAAAGCATCTATAGCATTTTATGTTCAAAAGCCTTCTAAAAACCAAGCTGACATTTTGTTAGTACTTCATTTCTACAAATATGTGAAGCCACTCTTTAATACATCACTTTTCCAAGAATTTTGGATAAAGCTGTCATAAGAGAGATTGGGCAGTAGTTGTTAGCATCATATCTATCCCCTTTTTTATGCAAAGTTGTAACAAAAGCATATTTCAGTCTGTCTGGAAAAATGCCCTGTTTCAGTGAGCTAATACATAAGTGGCTGAAAATCCTACTTATCTGTTGGGAATAAGCTTTTAGTACTCTACTGGAAATACTATCAATTCCATGTGAGCTTTTACTTTTGAGCGAATTTATTATTTTACTAATTTCATTAGGAGAGGTAGATTGAATTTCAATATTATTAAATTGCAAAGGTATTGACTCCTCCATATATAGCCTTCCATTTTCTAATGAATGCAGCTGGAATGTAGTTGGTTCCTATTTCTCTACAACACTTAAAATGATTATTAAAAATACTTTCTACTCTGACTTTTTATTAACAAGCTTTTCACTGAGCCTGATAGAAATACAGCTTGCCTGTGCTCTCAGCTGCCCTGTTAGCTTTTAACAAAATTCCAATTTGTTTTTGTTTTATTATCAGAGGTGCTAATCTCAGACATAATGTATATACTTCTGGACTTTTTAATAACTTTTCTTAAGACAGTGCCATAGTTTTTATGATATTTGACTGTTTCTGGATCATTACTCCTTCTAGCTATAAGACACATTTCCCTTTTCTGTTTACAGGATAGTTTTATCCCTTTAGTAAACCATAGCTTGTTAGATGGTTTATTACAATTATATTTCACTGCTTTCTTGGGGAAACTGTTTTCAAATATACTCACAAAGGTGTCATGAAATAGGTTAAATTCTAAATTAGCATCAGGTTCCCTGTACACCTCATCCCAGTCTATGATGTGCTTACTTTTGCAGTACACCTCATCCCAGTTTATATTGTGGTTACTTTTGCAGAATGTAAACACTTTACAGGAAGAATATCAGAACAACCGAGAGAAAAGTCAAGCTACTCCTCATAATAAAATCGAAAAAAGTGAATCTAATCTTCCTAAAGTTTTAACAACACAGTATATATATAGTGATAGTTGAAAGAACTGCAGAGTAGCATAGCTAAGCAGTTCAAGGAAATCAGACAAGTTTTTGTTCAATAACTGCAACAGCAGGTAATAAATTCGAGCCAAGGGTGCTAGAACGTCACGGTCATGCTGTTAGTATAGTTAAAAGAGAGCTCACTGGATTTAAGTATGAATAAGAGAACGTACACACCGAGCTATCTACAGAAACAAATAAAAAAAGGAGCTCAAGGAATATATTAATACTACAAAAAATATCTGAGAAGAGCAGAGCACTCAGATCACACTGACTCAGATAACGGACCTGCTAGCAGAAAGCAATCGATATGTGACTTCGAGTGAAAGTGAAACAAAACATTGCTCCAGAGAGTAGCGAAAGTATCAGCTTCCTATGCGTGCACTATGGTGACTTAAGAGATGATGAGCAAAGGCAGGTGTGCTTTCTACTAAGCATGCAGTTAAATAGATTCAAACCTAAAGCTGATGTCCATCATATTGCAGTTAGTAGGAATTTAAGAAGTATGTTACCATCAGTATCTATCGATGCTGAGATGTCTTCTTTTTGATAATCCCTTGTATGGAGGTAGAGAACAAAGAAAAAAGCAGAAACTGTGAACTTTAGCATAGACTTTCGAGAGAAAATGACAGAGAAGGTAGGTCACATTTGGAGCATCCCCAATTTGACAGAAAAACATGTATATTTCTGAGACAGGATATTAGTGATGTGCTCGAAAACAAGAAATATTTCAGAGTAGGAACAAGTTCAGACTTTCATACAAAGGGTCATCATTTTCAAGCCACATTCATGATAGAAACAATGTAAGCAGAAAAGTGGGACCAGAGCAGAGACGAGTTACAGTGATTAAGCAAAAAACACCATACAAGGGGGATCATAACATGTAAGCTTTCACGGCCGGCGCCTTCAATAATTAAAACTTTTGGGCTGAATTGCCATGGTCCATATATAAAACTGCTTCTGCTTCCTGATGTTTCGTTGCCTACTGCGGGCAACATCTTCTGAGCTGAGTCGGTGACTGGCTGCTAGGCGCTGGATGTCACGCTTATATAGAGCGTATAGATGGCGCCACCACTCATCACGTGCTTTCGACTTAAAAACTATCTCTGACCAGTTCACATCTCTCTCGATTACAGGTAATCGATAGTCACTTCGTTGGTACAGAGTCGACCGCCATATCTTGTCTAGTTTTAATTCTTCTTCTTTTTTATTAAAGTTATTTCCGTGCTTGTAGATCTCTATAGCTTCTCCATACATGCGGGTATAACAGTGTGAGGTCCTAGCTATCACATTTGTCTCACTAAATTTTATTTTGTGATCACCATCTATGAAAACGTGTTCCGCTACAGCTGATTTGTCAATTTGTCCCAATCTACAGTTCCTTTTGTGATCCTTTAGGCGGGTATTAACACTTCTTTTAGTTGTTCCAATATAAACCATGCCACAGCTACAAGGAATTTTATTCACACCTGGGGTAGCTAAGGGGTGTCGTGCGTCTTTCACCAATCTTAAACTTTCACTGATTTTCTTGGTGGGGTAGCTAAGGGGTGTCGTGCATCTTTCACCAATCTTAAACTTTCACTGATTTTCTTGGTAGGTCGGCAGATTGACTCCACGTGAAAGTTGGCAAAAACTTTCCCAATACGGTCCGTGATGTTGTGAATAAATGGAAGAAAAACTTTTGCAGCCGACGGTTGTTGTTGTGTATTTTTGGACACTTTTCTTCTAGAGTGGAGTGCTCGATCTATTTCGTTGTTAGTGTACCCATTTCTCGTGAAAGCCGTTCGCAAATGGCTTAATTCATCTTGAAAATAAATTGGCTCACAGATGTTATTAACCCTGTCCACTACAGTTTTTATGACTTCTCTCTTCTGCCTAGGATGATGATTCGAATCATTATGTACATAACGATGGGTGTGTGTGTCTTTCCTATATACCTTGTGCCCTAAAGATCCATCTGCCCGTTTAATAACATCCAAAACATTTAGTTGTCCATTACTCTCTTTCTCCATGGTGAATTGTATCTTTGGATTGAAACTGTTATGTGCACCAAAAAATCACTCAGTTCCTCTTCAACATGATTCCATATCACAAAGGTGTCATCCACTTATCGATACCATTTCAAAGGGGAACAACTAAAAGTAGTGTTAATACCCTCATAACGGAACACAAAAGGAACTGTAGAGTGGGACAAATTGACAAATCAGCTGCAGCGGAACACGTTTTCAAAGATGGTGATCACGAAATAAAATTTAGTGAGACAAATGTGATAGCTAGGACCTCACATTGTTATACCCACATGTATAGAGAAGCTATAGAGATCTTCAAGCACGAAAATAATTTTAACAAAAAAGAAGAAGGATTAAAACTAGACAAGATATGGCGGTCGACTCTGTACCAACGAAGTGACTATCGATTACCTATAATCGAGAGAGATGGCACTAGCCAGAGATAGTTTTAAATTCGAAAGCACGTGATGAGTGGTGGCTCCATTTAAGCGCTCTATATAAGTGGGACCCCCAGTGTCTAGCAGCCAGTCGCCGACTCACCTCAGAAGAGTTGCCTGCAGTAGGCAACGAAATGTCAGGAAGGAGAAGCACTTTTATATATGGACCACGTCAATTCAGCCTGGAAGTTTTAATTAATGACTGTACAAGGGGATTTGAAGAACTATGTTGCACATGCAGTCCCATGCTAAGACCATTGCACAACATGTGTGGCACATTGTCAGAAGGGAGTACACACTCTGGGTTCCTGCAGACACAGTTGTGCTGAGGTACAGATAACGGTTAGGAGTAAAATGGCATGGCAAATGGTAACGTATTCCAATGTGGTATGTGTGACAATACGACTCTTGTGTACAAAACGTCTGAATTGCACACAGATTCACCATGATATTCTGACGATACATGGCCCAAATGCAATGTCATATAGAGCAGTAGTGAAATGGAGTCAATGGTTCGATCAAGGCCACACAGGCAATGCTGGCTGGGAAGGGATACCATCAATTTCGACCACAAATAACAGTGTCCAGGAAAACGAGGAACTAATATGTAGCAATCGCGAAATATTCGACGATGAGGACATTCAGACATCGGATTTCTAGTGGCATGGAACTGAATGATTGGTATAATGTGCTGACCATTGTTTACAGAGGCTTGGTGACTATGCTGAAAAACAGTGTCATGAATCTGTGTTACTTTGAAGTGTAGTGTACAATTCAATGGAAGTTACTTGGCCTGCCATAATAATGTGTAACGTACTTTTGAAGTCCTCTGGCATGTTAAGAGGAGTATACCAACTCAGACTCCTTCCAAACAGGCCCTGAAGTCCCGAGGGTACCAACCGACCGCCGTGCTGTCCTCAACCCATAGATGTCACTGAATATGAATATGGAGGAGCATGTGGTCAGCATACTGCTCTCCCAGACGCTGTATGTTTTCGTGATCAGAGCCAATATTTCTCAAATAAGTGCCAACAGCATTCAGTATATCCTGACGGTCACCCATCCTAGTGCTAGCTAAGCCCAACAGTACTGAACTTTGGTGATATGATGGGCAAGGTCGTTGGTCAGGGGAGTATTAAGGGTGTTCCAAAATGATCTTTACAAATTTGATCACATATATTTCAGAAATGTGGATAGCTACAAAGGTATGGGTTGCAAAGGTATGTTCACATGCGCACTTGAAGCTTTTTGTTTGTTTTTTTTATTTTTGCAGATTAGTTATTGATGGTCCTGCAGAGCTTTCAGCACGTCACAAGAGTACACCACTATCACATCTGACCATGAGACTGTGGCACACATGGAGCAATGCTGAGATGTCATGAAGAATATGAGTTCTTGGTGTCCAAGCATGAGTGATGCAAATGTGGAATGGGTGCAACAGCTTTTATCCGGAACCCAACCAAGTCAATCTCTCCGGCATCTTAACAACTGCAGCTGCCAAGAACCATGGTGCACATGGTGCTACACAAGAGACTGGAGCGTCATGCCTACAAGGTGCAGTTGCTGCATCTGCTTCAAACTGATGACAGGCCAAAGCACAAAACATTTGTAACTGAAATTCTGAGTCATATCAATGATGAGCCAGATTATCTGATTGAAGATGATATTCATGAGCCAAGCTTGCTTTCATTCCTTCTTTACTTCTACTACCTACGTGCAATGAACATCTGTTATTCTACGTCTGCCTGCTCTATGGAAGTCAGCTGCAAAACTAAACGAGAAATAAGATTTTACTAATTACTAATTAATTACAATTTAAGTACGTTGTAGTGCCTTTTAGTTTGCTGTACCGTAAGAGTAGCGTCATTTGTGACAAATGTGGGTGTTGTCATAGGTTAATTGGCATGTCAGAATTGTGAGTTGGTGTTTCAGTGGGGAGAATGCAACGGGGAAGCCGAAAAAGTGCCAGATGTGGCTCTTCCATGGAGTTGTAGATTATGTAGTCGGTGCAAAAAAGTAATGGAACACGAAAGAAAGGGTAGTGCCCTCCAGGCAGAATTAGAAATACTGCCTGGAAACAGTAGGAGCTGGGAGAAGGTGACAAGTAATAGGTAAAAGGAGAAAAACTCAGAAACCAGATTTCAGATTCGAGTTAGCAATCTGTTTGACTTATTACCTGAAGTAGGAGAAGAGCCTCAACTAGTTTTTGAGCTAAGTAGACTGCAGCAGACTCGCAGGAATGACTTTAACGCTCAATCAGTATAAAAGTCACGTAGAAAGAAAAGAGTCTTGCTGCTAGGTAACAGTCATAGGAGAGATGTAGGCCAATTGCTACAGGAATGTTGTTAAGAGGCATCATGAAATCTAGCACCACACTTAACCAGCAGACAGAGAACATAGGGACCTTCTGCAGAGGTTTTGATGGAGAAGATAAGGTGCTTATAGTAGGAGGAGCAGGAAAAAGCCTGTTTAGCAACTTAGAATATAGCAACAAAGGTGGCGTGAAGGAAATAGGAGTAGCAGCAGCACACAATCGTGTGGGAGTTGCGGGTGTTTTGCAGCAACATGGTCAGCCCTGGGTTACTATGGCTGTTAGCCCTTCGAACAGAGAGCTGTGCGTATTTCTTTTGAATCACACAATGTCTCATATCTGTGCTGTGCCTATTGCTGCAATTGGGAGATGGAAATACACAAATCATGGCATGCACCTGCGTAGGAGAGGGAATGAAAGATTAGCTGAGCATCTTGCAGAAAGCATGAGGGGGCTCACAAGCACGCAAAACAAAATCCCTGTGATTAATGTAGTCAAAGGGGCACATTTCTTGAATCGGTATCAGGTCACAAACAGAAAGAAAAGAGAGCAGAATAAGACCCTAATATAATGTAACAGTTTCCAGAAAAATTAAATTAATTCGTTCCATTAGAAAATTAGAGTCCTGAAGGACAAACTAGATAAGGCTCTCGTATACCTAGAAGATGTGGAAAATTCTGAACTGATAGATGTTCCATGCCTCTCTAAACACCATATAACTTCAGGCATGGAGAAGTTAAATATTAGGATTACAGACTTCCATTGCTTTTGTGTACAGTTGAAAAGGGAGAAGTCAAAAATATTGAAATCAATAGGTTTTGTGTTGACCAGAACCAAGAAGCATAAGTTTGTGAGATGTTAACTTCAATAATAATTGTAATGGTCTACAGATCCCCTCTAGGAATCTTTCAGCTATTTGTGAGAGATCTGAATGTACTATTGAACTACCTATCAGACAAGAATAAACCTATCAGACACGAAGAAACATATGTAGTAGTAGACCCTGTGTATTTAGTAGTATGTATATTTCTCAAAAGATACAGACAAGATAAATAAACTAGAATCATTATTTGAGTATTTCAATCTCATTTCAGCAGTCAAATTTCCAATTCATGTGCAGCAAGGTAGTAGGACATTGATTGACAACATTTTTGTAGGCTGTCAGGCTGAAACAATCAGAGTGCACCCAACTGCTTATAGGTTCTCTGATATTGATGCACAATTAATGGAAATAAACAAAATTGCACCTTGTACCTGTAATAGTTGGGGAGAGAGGTATATACAAGTAATTTTCGGGTAAGCCACACCAGAAATTGTCTGCTCAGAAACATGCACAGGTATAGATGCATGCCTGTTAAGAACGTTGTGGCAGTTTTAAAACAATGAAATTCATATTAATGTCTTTTAGTTTTGTATGTGGCTTGGTAATTTACCATTTCTCGCCAATGGTGTGCAATAATGCCAGCATGGCTATGGCAGCTATTCTCTCTTCACACTCTTCCAAAAATCTCCATTTGAAATTTAAGTCATCTTCAGATTGGGAGAAGGAAAGTAGGCTATAGCTCGATAGTATAATCAAAACTTGAGACTTCCGCATATTATAACTTTTACTTAACACAATACTAATACAGCATAGTAACGTAAATCTTTAACCCACCAGTTCAAAAGACTGACAAACACCCAGATTGGTGAGTAGATATAATCATACATCCCTACAGTCTACGGTATCTTTGCCAAATGGAGATGACACAAATATTTATTTATATGTGTAGGCAATCTGAAGACCCTACACATATCCTGAGACAGGTTCTTACACAACAGTGAGTCGTAATAACGAGAACAGCTTACAATGTTTCAAGAGTAAGTTAAAAGGATTGATAACATTTTTATAGGCTCTGCTCAGGCTGAAATAATTATGTGTACTATCTGATGATGATGCAAAGTCAATGGAATAAACAATATTGCACCCTGAGGTCGATTTGTAAAAAGCAGTGAGGCTTATTATTGAGAACAGGGTAAAATGTTTTCAGAGTGAGTTAAAAGTGGTTGTATGGGAATAGGTACATATAGAAAGAGATGATAAAGTCAAATTCAGTTTATTCTGTAGTAAATTTATGTCAATACTTGAAAGTTGCTTTCCTAAAAACTGATCCTTAAAAAAATTAAGCTGTGGTTAATTAATGTAATCAAAATCTCATGTAAAAGGAAGGGTGTAAATTTGTATAAAGGCCAGAATAAGTCAACATCCATCATTACTTGCCTACTACAAAAATACTGCACTATTTTAAGGAAAGGCTTCGAAATGACCAGAATTATGCCTGTCCTGGCAGAAATACATAATGCAGATAATGAGATTAAAACTACATATTATATTGTCAAACAGGAGACAGGATAGCAAAACAAGTACAAATACCATAAAAATTAATCTAAATGATGACATTGTGACTGATAATGCACAAGTTGCAATTACACTTAATAGTCAATTTCTGAATGTTGCAGCAAAAAATAGAATTAAATAGTTCAGTTGAAGAAGCAAGAAAATACATTTAAAATGTCATTCCACAAAACTTTAAGTGATTATAAGCAGCACCAACATCCTGCACTGGAATCAGTAGAACTACAAAAACTGTAGAAAAGAAAAGCTTGTGTGGTGCTGATGGAACTTCGAAGAGAATTCTGTAAAGTTGTTCCAACATAACAAGTAATGTTCTTAGTGATATATGCAACACATCACTGGCAAAGGGAATTTTTTCAGACAGGTGAAAATATGCAATTATTAGACATCTTTCTAAGAAAGGTGTCAAGATATACTTAAACAGTTATCATCCAGTTTCCTTACTGACATCTTTTCCCAAAATTCTCAAAAAATTTATTTGCTCAAAAGTATTTTTCACACTTAAGTGAAAACAATTTACTTAGTACATTAAAATTTCGATCCCAGAAGGGTTGCTGGACTAAGAACGCTATTTACACATTCATTCATGAAATAGTACACGCCTTAAATAATAAAATATTGCCAGTTGGTATTTTTGTGACCTTTTCAAAGCATTTGATTATGTAGATCATGTTACTCTCTTTAAAAAAACTCAGGTTTATGGAATCCATGGCTTTACACACAGCTGGTTTGAATAATACTTAACAAACAGATTGCAAAATGTAGTGCTGATTAATTCAAACAAAGTCGAAAGTATAGAAAATTATTGTGAATGGGAGTCACAAAGTGAATACCACAGGGCTGAATTTTGGGTCAATACCAATTACTTATACATCTATAATAGCTTAGTGCCCACCTGCTCACATAAAAATGCAAGCTGCAGAGCTTTTTTTTGTATTTAATCGAATTTTTATGTTGTTGACAAACTGCAACATCCTCAAAGTTTTTCATGCAAATCAAGGCCATATATCCATGGTCTTTTCCGAATGTACTTCTGACAAACAAGTGATTCTGGTAGCTGGAGTTCAAAGTTTTTGATAACCATGCCTTTTGTGCTCTTGTGGAGATACTTTAATAACAACTTTCATCCTCTAACCAATATTTCTTTACGTCTAACTGAGAAATGATATACCCATTTTCGTGAATTTAGCTTCACAAAAAATTTTAATATAAAATTTTCATCCTCTATAGCACTCCCTTAGGGGTTAAACTACTAGAAACACTAAAACACCTAACCAAGAGTCAAATATCAATTGAAGATGTAACCTTAAAAATTCTTTAGTAGCTCTTTAGTAATTAGAGGACGAAAGGCTTTTTGAAAGTATGTCACTATTAAGGGAATTTTGAAGCTAGAACTACGAAAACTGTTATTTGGTTGTCCGAAATTCCACTCCTAAGGGGGTGAAATAGAGGATGAAAGGTTTTTTGAAAGTATGTCACTATCAAGGGAATTTTGAAGCTAGAACTACGAATACTATTATTTGGTTTCTTAATCAGAAAATCAACATACTGTTTCAGCATTTTTGGAAAGTTAACCACTTAGAGGGTAAAACAGTGGGTGAAACTTTTTTAAAATAAATAATTACTAAAGAGCTACTAAATAATTTTTAAGATTACATCTACAATTGATATTTGACTCTTGGTTAGATTTAAAAAATGATGTATTACATGACCAGGAATCAGTAAATAGGGTAGAATGCTCGACATATTTGTGTACACATCGATGACAACTTGAACTGGAAGAGTAATATTACTGAACTTCTCAAACAAATAAGTTCAAATACTTTTGCTCTTTGTATAATTGCCAATCCTGATATATTTTGCGTATTTCCACTCAGTAATATCTTATGGAATAATTTCTCAGCCATCATGTAGAAAGAAAGTATTCATTGCAACAAAACGAGTAATAAAAATAATATATGATGTTCACCCATGGATTTCATACATACACTCCTGGAAATTGAAATAAGAACACTGTGAATTCATTGTCCCAGGAAGGGGAAACTTTATTGACACATTCCTGGGGTCAGATACATCACATGATCACACTGACAGAATCACAGGCACATAGACACAGGCAACAGAGCATACACAATGTCGGCACTAGTACAGTGTATATCCACCTTTCGCAGCAATGCAGGCTGCTATTCTCCCATGGAGACGATCGTAGAGACGCTGGATGTAGTCCTGTGGAACGGCTTGCCATGCCATTTCCACCTGGCGCCTCAGTTGGACCAGCGTTCGTGCTGGACGTGCAGACCGCGTGAGACGACGCTTCATCCAGTCCCAAACATGCTCAATGGGGGACAGATCCGGAGATCTTGCTGGCCAGGGTAGTTGACTTACACCTTCTAGAGCACGTTGGGTGGCACGGGATACATGCAGACGTGCATTGTCCTGTTGGAACAGCAAGTTCCCTTGCCGGTCTAGGAATGGTAGAACGATGGGTTCGATGACGGTTTGGATGTACCGTGCACTATTCAGTGTCCCCTCGACGATCACCAGTGGTGTACGGCCAGTGTAGGAGATCGCTACCCACACCATGATGCCGGGTGTTGGCCCTGTGTGCCTCGGTCGTATGCAGTCCTGATTGTGGCGCTCAGCTGCACGGCGCCAAACACGCATACGGCCATCATTGGCACCAAGGCAGAAGCGACTCTCATCGCTGAAGTCGACACGTCTCCATTCGTCCCTCCATTCACGCCTGTCGCGACACCACTGGAGGCGGGCTGCACGATGTTGGGGCGTGAGCGGAAGACGGCCTAACGGTGTGCGGGACCGTAGCCCAGCTTCATGGAGACGGTTGCGAATGGTCCTCGCCGATACCCCTGGAGCAACAGTGTCCTTAATTTGCTGGGAAGTGGCGGTGCGGTCCCCTACGGCACTGCGTAGGATCCTACGGTCTTGGCGTGCATCCGTGCGTCGCTGCGATCCGGTCCCAGGTCGATGGGCTCGTGCACCTTCCGCCGACCACTGGCGACAACATCGATGCACTGTGGAGACCTCACGCCCCACGTGTTGAGCAATTCGGCGGTACGTCCACCCGGCCTCCCGCATGCCCACTATACGCCCTCGCTCAAAGTCCGTCAACTGCACATACGGTTCACGTCCACGCTGTCGTGGCATGCTACCAGTGTTAAAGACTGCGATGGAGCTCCGTATGCCACGGCAAACAGGCTGACACTGACGGCGGCGGTGCACAAATGCTGCGCAGCTAGCGCCATTCGACGGCCAACACCGCGGTTCCTGGTGTGTCCGCTGTGCCGTGCGCGTGATCATTGCTTGTACAGCCCTCTCGCAGTGTCCGGAGCAAGTATGGTGGGTCTGACACACCGGTGTCAATGTGTTCTTTTTTCCATTTCCAGGAGTGTATATGTCTTCAAGGAGCTAGGCATTTTAATTGCATCATCACAGTCCATATAATTGCTAATGAAATTCATCATAAATAATCCATCACAATTTGAGAAGAATGGTGATGTCTATACCTACAACACTAGAAGGGAAAAAGTACTTTTATGATCCATTATAAAAGTTGCTGATGGCCCAGAAAGTAGTTCTACATTCGCCAAAAAAAAAATTATATGTCCCAGAATAAAAAATAGCTGGTGGGTAGAAATGAAAGTTCTATATCTAACTTAAAATCATTTCTGTTCCACTGATTAATTTCAACTTAAAAACTGAGCCAGTAGAAAAATAAAACAAATAAATAAATAAATCTTGTTTTGAAGCATACTGCATAAGTTGAACTAAAAAGATGTGTTGGTTAATGTGAACACTAATGTTGCGTACATAATCTGCAAACTGACTCATTCCACATCAGTTAGTTAAGAGAATCGTTCAAATGATCTATGGAACATGTAACTAACACATATTTTGGAAGGAAAACCCACTCATTTTGCACTACAATCCAAAGGTCAGAGCAGCAATTGCACACATTTATGAGGGCATGCTAAGGCAGATGTGAGAGGAACTGGAATATCGCCGAAATCTCCTGTTTGCTACAGATGGCACACATACTGCAGGTCTGTGTGCGTGTGTTTGTGTATAAAACTTAATAATATGTTAGATGACAATAATAGTTTAGAAATACATAATTTAAAAATGTAAAATGCAATGTGTTGTAAAAGAACAGCTGGATGTAAGAGTTTCTCCTCAGGTGGCAGTTAATAAAAATGATAAACAAAAGAGACACAGGGTGGGTTTCGCTGTAATTCAACATCCATCATGTTCTCCACATCTGAACCCATGACAAATTTTAGCTTGCTTACTTTAAAAAAGAAGTCTTGAAAGGTCGATATTTTTGTCCAGTGATAAGGTTGCCTATGCTGTTAAGGCAGTGTTATATTAGTTTGCAAACATTTGTTTCCTAAGGAAATACAATGAAGTTGTGCTGAACTGAATGAAATGAGCTCACTGGAGATTATGTTAAAAGATATAGTGTTATCCAAAAGCATCTTGTTTTCCTTTCCAGTTGTTTTAGAGTTAGGTCAAAGAATTAACTACGGATTGCAATAGAGAGTATACACAGATGAGCCAAAACATTACAAACACTGCCCATTAGGAGACTGAATGCCGCCAGGTGGTATTGAAAGCACATGATGCAATAAGGAATCTATACAAACGGAGCAGAGACCAATGGGGAATTATTTTTCTTATAGACTTTTTGTTTCACAAGTGAGGCTATTTAAAGACAGCTCTTAGTTGTGCACTACTTGCTTCCATGATGACACAGTAAAACCCAGAGAACCTATCAACAATGTTCGACCAAAAACATCACCCACTACGTAAATCCTGCACTGCTTCACCCATAATGAAGAGAGCCTCAAAAGTGAATCCACTGACATGAGCGACTTTCTCAAAGGGTGCCTCCAGACTGAGATGTCACAGGATCGAATCCTGGTCGCACCACAGACATTTTCAGTCTGTCTTTAATATAGCCTTCGCCTCTCAATGATGTGAGGAGTTGCTAGGAAAGAGACATGGTTTAGATTCCTCATTAAACAGTAGGTTGCCTTTCTCAGTTGGACAATTGGGATATGTTAGGGACATGAAAGTCACCAAAGTGGCATCCCATCAAAGACCTACATTTGGCCATTGAGCCACATGCAGTTATTCAGCTTGTTAACACATGAAGTGGAGAAAATTCAGAAGATGAAGGGAAATTAAAAAATAGCCCAATTGTGCAACAGTTGATCCCCCACTCCTATGATGTTAATGTGGAAGTAGGGCTGTTGTCCTAGTAGTAGTAGTAGTAGTAGTAGTAGTAGTAGCTCTATTCATCTGTAGATGTCTTTTTACAAGGATATAGGACATGTCAAAGTATTAACAAGTTTAGATCAATTTAAAATAAGCTAATTTGCAGACACATATACTTACAGACTTGTAGTTAGAGACAGTCTTTAGATTTACTCCTGGTATACAATACTTTCTTTTACAAATAACTTATTAAATAATGTAATGTCACACTGTTCACTCATATCTCACTATCAGTCACTGCACACACTATACACATATTGTTTCATAGCACTTCACTCACTAGACACACACACACACACACACACACACACACACACACACACACACACATACACACACACACACACACACACACATGCACACACACACTGCTGATCTTTGGGCCATTTTCTGTACCGCAACTTCCCATTTGCTATCCCGAAAAACTGAGTCAACATCCCTCCACAATGAGTGAAATGTTGAGCTCATAAAGTGGAAGAAGTGTTAGTATTGTACTATGCATAACTTGGTGGTAAGTATTCCTAGAGAGGGAAAAAGAGGAAAAAAAAACCAGAAAGTGAAGGTGTTATGTGGGATGTTCGATGTTTCATAATCATTATTATTATTATTATTATTATTTGTATAACATTTTTTTATCAAACCTCCACTCTGTTTTATCTAAGTAATCCTTCAATGTATAAAATGTATTGCAAAAAAGGGGCTTTTTAGTTGCCTTTTTTAAGAAGTGTATTTTTGCAGTTTCTTTAATCTCTTTTGGTAATTTACTGTACAGATTTATTCCCTGGAAGAAAATGCTGTTTTAAGTTTTATGTTTATTTTTTCTTGATAAATGTAAGTTGAGTCTGTCTCTTGTTGCATGGTCATGGACAGAGCTGTTTGTGCAATAAGTACCAATGTTATTTTTGATGTGTACAACTGACTGGTAAATGTAGTCATATGGAGCAGTTAAAATCCCCAGTGTTTTGAACAGATCTTTACAATGAGCTTGACTAATATCTTTGGTTTTTATTCATATGGCTCTTTTCTGGAGTTTGAAAATTGTGTTCATATTTTGTGTGTTCGTTCCCCAAAGAAGAATGCCATAGCTAAGAATGTAACTAAAAGACACTTCATGTTACACTCTGATGATAGGATTCTACGGGCATAACATGCTGATGACATTCTGTTTGCCAGTACCTTTATGTGTTCACACCGCTTCAACAGAGAATCAATATTCATTCCTAGAAATTTTGCGCTTGTTACACAGTCTATAGAGGTGCCATCTACATTTAATTTAACATGTCATTTTTCCTCTTCAAACTGAAATTCATGGCATTAGTTTTCTTTATGTTCAATGTCACTTTATTGCTTATTGACCAATTCAAACTTCGTAGAAAGTTTGATTTTCTTTCTCGGCAAGAAGTTCTCTTGTTTTCTCAGTGATTGTAATATTGCTGTCATGAGCGAAGAGAATTTTTTCACGATCAGAAACACTACTAGGAAAGTCACTGATGTATATCAGGAACAGTATTTGTCCTAATATGCTACCTTGCAGAACCCCTATATTAATGTATTTTGATTCTGATAAGTGTTTTACTAAATATTTAGATCTATTTGAAGTATGTGTTATCTCTACTCTTTGTACCCTATCTGTTAAGTATGATCAAAACCAGTCATTAGCTACCCCTCTTATTCATAATGCTTTTAATTCATTTAATAGAATCTTGTGGTCGATTGTATCAAACGCCTTAGAAAGATCCACACTCATCTTTATCAAGAGCATCAAGTACAACTTTTGTGAATTCTACTATAGGTGACTCCATATTTTTGCCACTTCAGAAATTAAACTGTGTTTTGCTTAGTCTTTCATAATTTCTTCTATTAGTTTTGAGAATGCTGACAGCAGGGAAATGGGCCACTAATTTTCTATGTCGTCTGCATTACCTTTCTTAAGCAAAAGTACAATTCTTGCCTGTTTTAACTGCCCTGATGTGAAGGATCCATTTATTATATTTGTTAAGCGACCTTGTATAATCCCTATCCATTGTTTCAGTACACACATTGGTACTTCATCTAAACCTACTGACTTATTGAAAAAAGTGTCCATACTACCACTGGAAGAAATAGACACAAACAAAATGATTAATTTCTTGATGATATCAAGCCTTGTTAATTCAATATTTTGTATTTCAAAGTGTTTGTTTTCACTTACTGTTCTAAGGTCATGTCTTGATTGGAACTGTGTTCGTTTTTCTGATATAAATGCATGATCCTCCACCCTTTGAAGTAGTACTGCTGTAAGAGTTTGCCTTTTCATACAATGATAATACTAAATGTTGCTTTTCTGTGTCTCTACACCTGTACTCAGTAATACAAACTACTGTGTGGTTCAAAGATTGGAGCTCAACTTCTAATAGTTGTATTTTATTTTTTATTGATTGTATGTTTTGATGGAGGATTGTTAAGTCTGTGAAATGCCCCATGTTACTCTTTCCAATGGTTTGTTTTTCTTTGTGATATCTGGTATATGTGATATTTGAAGTGTTAAAATCTGTCTTGTGAGTGATTGTTTCAGTATTTTTTAAACTGCTGGAGATACTCTTTAGGTAGGGGAACCTGCTGTCTGGATTTATCCTAAAAGGACCTACCTTTCCTACCTATGACAGCAGGTATTTGACCATGTGTGGCCCAAGATCCACCCCCTATACTTTCATGAATCAGCTGTACCAATTTTCCCTTCCCAGTCCTGTTTAGGTGTATGCCATGCCAAGTGAAACTCCATCTGTTGATAGTCCTGACGGGCACCAGAGAAATATGAGCAAAGCTGGCTGTCCTCAGAGCCATCCTTAACCCCACATTCATTCACCTCACAACTCCATAAAGGTGTGGTCGATCATGAGGCCAGAACAGCTCAACAAAGTGTAAGTCGGTGCCATGAGTCAGGGAAGCTATTTTCTCCAGGTCACCACCTATGTCATATGCCCCATCCCTGTCCAAACTCTTTCCCACCTCACCCACTACCATTACATAGTCCTCTTTTGTAAAGTCCTTACATAATGACCCTAAGTCCTCTATCACATGACTTAGCCCTGCATTTGGTTTGAAGATACTGGTGGCCTGGTACCTTGCCCCTAAACTTTCCTTCAACTGAGGGCCTACACCTCGCCCATTGCTACTACCTAGCAGCAGCACTTTCTTCTGCCTAAGACTTCGCACATTCCTAGGTTTTCTTGGCCTCAGTTGATGTGTGCTGCACATTTCCTGCTCCTCGTTCTACCTGAGGCTCTTCTCCACTTAACTCTGGCAGAGGAAGCTATCTGTTTCTGGTGTTGACAGTAAAACTGTCAGATCGCGTTCTCTTTCTTCCTATACTCCTACCAGCTGCCAGTTCCCAACCCCCCCTCCTCCCATCTATTTCCCTTGATGCTTATGAGTTCCTTCCTTGCTTCCTCCAACTGTGCCTGAAGGGCACAGATTTTACTTTCCTGTTCCCCAATCAAAATGTTCCTACTGCATACTCTGAAGTTCCAGGAGAGAGCGTCTTCTGTTCTCCCAACATTGTCCCAGCTGCATTCTCCCCAGTGAAAATATTTGTTACAATATTGGCAATAAATCCCTCTACTCACTACCCTATAACAGCTCCCACAATTCTCACTCATGGTCAGTTTCGGAAGAATAATTAAGTTTAAAGAATGTTTAAAATTTGTCAAGGACGCGAGATTGGCAGTGTGTAAACAAAAAACGACTTAGAGGTCTTATATGCGGTGGTTGTTTTTGTACTGATTTAGAGATACAATGACAGAAGAACGAGTTTTGTAATTACTTTGCTTTTAGAGAATTTACGTTATCAGGCGTGTTTGGTCAGGTTTTTAAACGTTTATAACTCGGAAAATTTAGGCCTAGATCGCGTCTGTCTAACTAGTAGCCAGCCGGTGTGGCCGTGCGGTTCTAGGCACTTCAGTCTGGAACCGCGTGACTGCTACGGTCGCAGGTTGGAATCCTGCCTCGGGCATGGATGTGTGTGATGTCCTTAGGTTAATTAGGTTTAAGTAGTTCTAAGTTCTAGGGGACTGACGACCTCAGATGTTAAGTCCCATAGTGCTTAGAGCCATTTGAACCATTTTTTTTCTAACTAGTAAACAATACGAAATGTATTAGTTAAATACGATTTAGAAACGCTTAGTCGTACTTTTATTGTGACAATAGACACTGATGAAACTAGTATCTGCCTTTTTTAAGCGAATTTTGCACTATCAAGAATACGTGAATAGAATTTTTTGTGTTTATGTCACGGAGAATTTCGGGTTATGTCGCGATTATCGGCACTTCAGCTAAAGAAGAAGTTTTTTCAAGAAAACGCTCTGCTGGGACGCTAATATTCAGTTGTATGGCAAGAATGGACACTACAGCAAGCATACAAAACAAATAAAATTTAAATTTGACACTATTACCTCTTAAATAAATTCCTTTAGCAGACAAAGAAAATACATGTGATCTTACTTGGCGGCCTTCTAGAAACTGAATGTCCAAAGTATAATAGGCCATAAATTCAAAAGATCCAAGATGACGCAGTCTCATGTTGGTGTGAGATTCAAAACAATTGAAGATGGTGGACATGTACTGCTTCTGGGACTATGGGCACTGTGTGTCTCAAGGTCATTCCCTCCCCTATCCTGACTGTGTAACAAAGAGTATAGTCTCACTGATACTGCAGCATTCCAATTCAGGAATTCACTTAGAAAGTTTGCTTTTCATATTTGTGATAGAAGATATTTTTTCCTTCTGTCTGTCGAAACCTGATGGCTTATGATATGTAAACATTTTTCACCCTAGAGGTAGTAACCAGTCTGAATTTGCCAACTGTTTACAGCTGACCTAATTTCAGCGACATAAAAACCAGTAAGTACACATTAACATGATTTTCCAATATAGGCATAAAGCTGTTATTAACTCAGACATGTAAGGACCAGCAGGGCTATTTATGGCAGTCATTGTTGTGATTTCACAGCTCAGTGATGCTATCTGCATGGTTTCCAGTTCTCTTGCCCTAACTTTAAAAGATTGTATAGAATTCTAAGTTTAAAATGGTAGGAAATTAAAGAATGAATATTTTCCTAGAACATTACAGTTCATTTAACTTGAGGTTACATCCACTTTTGCTATGATTAAACAATTGCCACCACTGTTTGGATAATAGAGGAACAATTGTGTTTACCTTTAAACAAACACTGGAAGTAGAATGAAATTGTATGTTCTAACTCACTAGTTCACTCACTAGCTCAATACCGCAACTTCTGAATAATTCAACCGATTTTTGAAAATTCAATCTATTTAAAACATTCCCACCGATTTCTGAGCTTTATCTCGGTACCTCAATTTTTGAATAACTCTATCGATTTTAGCTATTTACCTCATTTTTTTGTTCACCAACCGATTTCTGAGTCCTTTGTTTCATATAAAAGGGGAACATAAGAAAAAAAGTGCACATCAAATTCACCCATTTTTACTACATTCCATAAAAGGTGAATGTAAGAAAATAAATAAAATGAATTCGTTAACGAAGGTAAATTATTCGCTTTCAGTTTGTATTTTCCGAAAATACTTCGAAAGGAAATGTAAATATAATGCCAGCGTCTCTATAACTTTTCCTAGTTTTTTATCCATTTACATAATTAAAATTTTTTAGTAAGTATTCTATGTTGTGCATAGCATATCAGATTCTTATTACCATACATAACAATATAAGCAAGTGTATCATTCGAAAGTTTATCGTTAAAAGTTGCACAAAGTTTCACAGTCGTTTTCTGTGTAGTTATATCATTCTTTCTAAGAGTCACATTGATTACATAAATCGGATAATTGGTTAAATGGATTAATATCGATGTCTGCTTTCAGTAGAGTAATTCGTTTAAAATCGACAAATGCGTCGTATGCTTTGAGAAGATTGTTTGGTGGATTAATATTCCACATTTCCTGTGGAAAATTTCGTTTCTACCGTTTTTCAAATATATATTCTGTAGTTTAATGTAATCGAAAAATTACGAGTCAACTAATTGATTATTGTTATGATTTGTCTGAAATGCAATGAACATGAAATATGGCATATAAAATTCTCTCGAGTTATAGTAATTTATGATATCGAGTTCAAAGCTCTTCTTGCCAGAGAAGCCAGCAAGTTCTTGTTTGAAGTTCATAAAAAGAGATCCGAATTTTCGGATTCTTCAGAATATTTTCTCGTTGTTCAAGCTCGTAATTTGGTTCATATTTAACAATAGGAACACGAATCTCTATAGATTCTACAACAATGTTACCTTCTTCTAGAAGAGTGTCTTTTATTTCAATTCCAGCATTTTTTTGTCAGCCCATCGTAAAATTGCGTCTACAGCAGTCGAACTACACATAAAAATCACAGTTAAATCTCCTTCCCATATAATTTCATTGTAAACTTTAAAAAATCCTCCAAGCATTAACAACAAATAAAGGACTTCATTTCTCTTACTCTTTATTTTTCCAGTGTTAAGAATATGTTCCTCTAAGCTTATGTTGTCAGCAACATATGAAGTCAGATGCAGTGAAATTGATGAGGAAATAAAAGGATGCTCAATTCTAGACAATATATTATTCACCTTCGTTATCATTACAAATTCAAAAAGTTTTGCGACGTAATTATCGATTTACCGCTTGTTTGATTTCCCATCATATGTTGGATAATCCGTTCCACCAGTTCCAATAATACTGTAATTCATGTACAACTGTGTATGATTTGGATAAAGCCACCCATCTCCAACATTTATTTCAATCTCTGTATCCTTATTCAGAACATTTAAATTATTTTTAGTTTTCTCAGTCACAGGGAATGAGTAAAACTGGTAACTCTCGATTTTATTCATGATTTATTAAGGAAAATTTATTAAGACATTTCTAAAACAACAATTACAGTTGAATCATTAAAGTCGATTAAATTAAGTGTTTTCATCAGTTACAGTAATTTCTGAGCCTTAAATAGGATCAAAAGCAGGAATATTTAGAGGATAATGTGGTTCATGAGTTATTGACCCATCAAATTCTGCATTAGGTTTGAATCATGCAATAATATAAGTTTCTCTGTGAAAATTGTCAGTATCCATTACAAACATTCCATCAGTGGGACTGAAATTTATGTTGATTAACTCAAATGGAATAATTTTAGGAACATCCTTAGCCACAGCATTTTATTTAGCCTCAACAACTTGATTACTAAAACCAAGCAAACTTTCAATACTGTCTTTTATGCCCATGTACAATTTTTCATCATGTTTGATAACAATTCTGTTTAGAATTTCATCTGCTTTAAGGTGAATATTGGGCTATTTCAAATAAATAAATTTTTATAAATTTTTCAGACTGTACTGTCCTACAGGAATTTCTATCATTTCTCCATCAGTATATAATTTAATATATCTTGAAGTAATGTTTGTAGTTAAAAAGGTTGCATAAAATACAACTCTTGCAACATTACTGAAGCTGTATCGTATAGGTACAGTTAACCTTTCTTTTTAGAACTGATGACTTACCACTTAATTGAAACAACCAACACATTTACTACTGAAAAAAATATTAATTAATGAGCAAAACTGGTCGGGAGCCAAAAATAAGACTTTCAGAGAAGAAGTCGAAAAACAAACATGGCAAGTTTTTACCAAATTCTGTTCAAAGTGCAATAATTGGATCGAGCAGATGTGGAAAGATTACATTAATGATAGCCAGTTATATTCTAGCTCCTGGTTGGTTGAACTGGAATAAAATTAATCCTCTTTATGTTTATTCAAAAAGTTTAGATCAACCAAAATGTCAAGAATTTTTAAAAAGGTGTGAAAAAATTGGAGTTAAATATAAAGAAAAATAGCTATCTTTGTCGAGAATAACGATGAAATTGTTCCATTGGATCAGTGTCACGACAATTCAATTGTTGTCTTCGATGACTTCATTCTTGAGAACCAAGATATAATTAGAGAATATTTTAATAGAGGTAGACATAAATGAATAGATTGTTTTTACTTAGCTCAAACCTACTCGAAGATACCAAAACAACTAATAAGAGATAACATAAATATTTTAAATATCTTTAGACAAGATGACACAAATTTAAATCATATTTACCATGAGTTCGTTGGAGGGGATTTAAAGTTTGATGATTTTAAAGAAATCTGTAGTAAATGCTGGAATGATGAGTTTGGATTTTTTACGATAGATATGGCTAGAATACCAAACGAAGGTAAGTTCAGAAATAAAATACATTTCTTAACAACATAAACGTACATGCTCAACATAAATGTCCAACATAAGCATAAAACATTAAACCTAAACATAAACATAATTAATGTTTTTCTTCCTTAGTAAATGGTTGCAAAATACGATCTAGAGGTTGTTAAAAAAGCTAAGCGAGAAAGAAAGAAATCTGAAGAACTGAAAGAGCAATTCAAGTTTTGGAAAAAGCAACCAAGAACAGAATATGAAAAATATAAAAAGGAAGATCAACCTCTTATTGATGCTATCAAAAAAGCAACACAAGAGGTCGAAGAATTAGGAGAAAACATTCTGAATGTAATTGAAGAAAATATAGAAGATTTTGGAGTTTTATCACCAATTAGACAATTACACGATTGGTCTGATGATGACATTCCTGCAAAGTATGACTACACTTTAAGTGAATCGGAAATTCAGGATGTATTGAATAAATACCAAGAAGAGAAACAATCTCAGACACAGTCCAGCAGTCATCAAAATGAAGCTAAAAAGATAAATGTTAGTGAAAGAATGTTATAGTATATTAATCATAATGAGGATAAAGTTTTTGGATTGAAAGCCGGTGACATGTTTAAATATGTTGGTAATTAACGAGTTGAGTTCAATGGGGATAAATTAAAAATTGGTGAAAAGACATATGAAGGAACTGCTGGATTAATGAGTCTTTTAACTGAAAAACAGATTACTGTGGATAATATGGGTGAAAAGTACGATGGTGTAGATTTATCAAAATATGCAGATATATTATACAACTCAGGAGCATTGTATTCTGATAATAATCTGAATAATATAAGATCAAGTAGAGGTAATAAATATAAACGTTTGATGAAACCAATTCTTAATAACTATTTTCCAAACTTAAGAAGACCAACTATAGTTCTTCAGATTTTAGCTCCCCTGATCGCAGCTCTGATGCTGAGAAGAAAGGTACAGGTTTAATTAAAAGGAATAAAGAAAAACCAGTTGAATATGTTTGCATGAATGATGTTCGGCAATTAATTGATAGATTAGCAGTAATCCATGGTGAAGAACAAGTGCAGAAGAAAAAATTTCACAATGAAAAAGCATAGCACAGATGTTAACAAATCAATATAGTAATTTCATAATAGACAATCTAAAAGGAATTCCATATCTGATTAGATTTTTGAATAACTTACCACACACGTTCTGGAAAAATGTTAAATATGGCAAGAGCCTAGTGTACACTCTGTTCAAAAAATTACCATTCGAAATGCATCTTCCATGCGACTCATACTGTGGTCCGGGAACTAAACTGGATGAGCGACTAGCACATGGTGATCCAGGATTAAATCCACTAGACGAGGCTTACAAAAAATGTGACATTGTATATCGTGATCATAAAGATTTAGAATCTAGACACCAAGCTGATAAAGAACTTCAGTTAGCTGCAAAAGAAAGAATGTATACAAGTGATGCTTCATTAGGAGTTAAAGTTGCAGCAACTGCAATTCGAGGAATAATGTACGAAACACGAAAATTAGGAATGGGACTCGAGTTTGACGAAAATGGTTGGAGTTTATAAGAATCTTTATAAATTTTTAATTTATATAAATGAATAACTTTACGATCGATTGTACTTTGGTACCTAGTTGCAAGACTAAACCAAAATCAATTAAATTGAAGTTGAATAATGAACGAATAAATGCAATTGAACCATTTTTGACTGATGTTCAAAAGCAAAAGAAAGAATAGAAATCTGGACGCAGTCCAGAGACAGCTTCAACTGTTGTTGGTGGAAATTTACTTGTTACATTAGCTATTCCTGTTGAGAAAAAGATTATTGAATATCTAACAAAAAAGAAGGAAGGAAAAGGACTAACACAACACGAAGGTGGATTTCTATCATTACTTTCGGCTGCATTACCACATCTAGCAACTATTGTTTCATTTGCTGGCTGATCTGCAGCAATCGCAAATGCAGTTATAAACAAGAAGAAACCTGATAAAGAAGTATAAGAACAGAAAAGAGCAATGGAGAAGAAAGCTGGAACTGGACTGATGGAAAAGCAAAAAAAAAAAAAAAAAAAAAATTCGAAGAGCTGATCGAAAAATTTAACAACCCTTTATCTAATAGCGACATAGAAAAAATTGCTAAACAATTGAAAATTAAACTCTTTCGTGATGTATATATGTTTGATGAATAAACAAGTCACCCAAGAGTTATGAATGTGGAATAGTTAATTTAGATACTTCTGATCATCCTGGTACTCATTGGATTCGTAAGTATAAAGCGAAAAATTTTGAATTTGTTTTTGATTCATTTGGTGGTAATATACCAAAACAGCTAGTTAACTATTTGGGAAAAAATGAACTTACGACAATACTGAGTGAATACAAAATTTTGATGAAGTACTATATGGCCATTTGTGTCTGTTTTTTTTAACAGTGGTCTGCTAATATTAATTTTAATCATATTTTCGATTTAATAAACGGACATTTTTGGAAATAAAATAGCTTTAACTAAACAAACTGAAGGTCTTAGTGCACTTGCGTTCGATCTAAAAAAAACCAAAAACGAAATTGAAGAAAGTATTATCAAGCAATTTCAATCATTAATAGACCCCTAAGATAGCCAATGCACTTAAACAATTTCAGAAAGAATTTAATGCATTTTTAAAGTAACTAGAGATTATATTGGCTTTAAGGGCAAAAGATTTGAAACTGTAAATGACCCAGTTGATGAAAAGGATGCAGTGAACAGACATAATTTCGATAATGAGTTATCAAATGTTGTTAAAAAACCCGAATACGCAAGAATTCTAACACAGTTCAATAAGTATGTCACCACTACACAGTTGAATGAAAAAATTAATGATTCATAAAGATAACTACAACACTTTAAAGAATTTCTTTTCAAAAAAGGAAGTAAAAAAGCTTTTTCGGATTATTTCTCAAAAACAGATTTACCGCTATTTTCATATGGTTTAAGTAATCTTAAAAATAAATTATGTGATAAACAAATCACTGATTTTCCTTTTATGACTGGAGGCAAACAAAAAGTTCATTACTTCGAGTACAGGTTCATTTTTAAAAAGGTTATGGTTATTGGTCAAAATATAAATAAAGAATTAACATTTAATGATTTCAATAAATTTGTAAGTGTTTATGATAACCTTAAGACATAACTTCTTCTAATCAGTCAATAATAGTAAGTAAGTCAAGTTTTCTGACTAACATTGAAAGATTCTGTTAAAACTGTTCCGTTTAATGTCAAGTTAATTATATTTTGCGAAATAATTTAAGCATTATTAAATATTTATTCCATATAAATGAACGATCACACTTCGCATTTAGTCCTTAAGGATGATTATATTTATTGCTTCATGTCTAAAAAATTTACTGAGACACATAATCCACACAGAGTAACTACAAAAAATGGAAGAGAAAGAATTGAAGTACTATGCACAGTATGTAAAACTAAAAAGACTAAATTCCTTAAAAATTTTTGTAAGTGGTGACAGTCTGAATAATATTCATGAAGAAATAATTAATGAATTACATAAACCAATAAGAAATTTTTTTATAAGAAGACAGGTTGTCTCTCTTGCTATTGATGATTTATGGCAAGCTGATCTACTTGAAATGGACTCCGGTAATTTGAATGGAATTTCAAAAATAAACAAAGAATATAAATATTTATTGATTGTTATTGATGTCTTTTCGAAATTTTCTTGGGCTATCCCAGTAAAAGATAAAAGGTAAAAATGTAACTGACGCTTTTCAAAAAATATTTACAGACAGACACCCAAGAAATTTGCAGACGGATAATGGCAAAGAATTCTACAACAAAGAATTTCAAGAACTGATAAAGAAATACAGTATGAATCATTATTCAACTTTTGCAGAATCAAAAGCATCTGTTGTTGAAAGATTCAACAGAACATTGAAAGATAAGATGTGGAAGAAATTTGACATACAAGGAGTTTATAAATGGGTTGACTTAGTTTCAAAATTAGTTGATGAATTAAATAACACAAAACATGCAACTATAAAAATGAATCCTACAGAAGTTAGTGAGAAATATTTGAAAATAGGCACCATAGTATCTAATGAAAAAGCTAAATTTAAAAAAGGTGATAAAGTGAGAATTAGTGAACTTAAAGGTCTTTTCGAAAAAGGATATGCTGCCAACTGGTCAACAGAAATTTTTGAAATTCAAGATGTGATTCATTCTAATCCAATCATGTATAAGTTGAAGGCTCTAGATGGCGAAGTAGTGAAAGGAAATTTTTATGAACAAGAACTGCAGATGACAAAATATCCATATGTGTATCTCTTTGAAAAGGTTTTGAGAAAGAAAGGCAATAAAGTTTATGTTACATTGTTGAGTGTTGATAATTCGCACAACAGCTGGGTAAATAAACATAAAGAAGTGTAAATGATTGACTTACATGTCGAATTTTTCATGCATTCCATTGAATCAGTAATCTACTCTTCTTGTAGTTAATCAACCAAAAGATAAAAATAATTTTGATGGCAAACATTGGCTAAGTTTTCTATCATCTTTGGTTTAAATTGTTTGAATTTAGGTTGTAATTCAGTCTTAACAGTTCCTCACAATTAGGATGTCGATCTTAATTCTATATAGCCTTTTCTGTAAGTTTTTCTTCTGAGTTCTAATCATGTAATAATCATATTCACATTCATCATCAAATAATTTTGAAAGAACGAATGTTGTTGTTAAATTTTCATTAACTATTTGAGGAACAACATGAAGTAATAAACTAGTTATTTCTTCATTTCTTTCATGTTAAATTTCTAGAATTCTATCATTTATTTAATCAGATTTTTTTATATAGTGATCCTTAATTTAATTCAGTTCTTTCAAGTGATTTATTTGACTTTTATAAACCTGCTTTACATCAATCATTGTCTTAAATTCACCATGTTTTCGAATAACTGGTAAAACTTCTTCATAAACCCAGTCTTGAAAATCTTCTGCAAAAGGCATTTGGGATTTCATAACTAAAGAATAAAGACCAAGTTCACTGGTAAATTTTGTTGAATTTTGTATATATTTAGGTAGTACCATTTTAGGACTACGACAATTTTCAAACGATTTACAATATTTTTGTTTAACAAACTCTTGAGCTGCTTTCCTAGGTCGAACATATCCTAAAAGATCAACAACATTGTTTTTTCATGAACAATTAAAAACTTTTGCTTATTGTTGTATGTAAGCTTGTTGTTGAATAGATCTACAATCGACTCCATTTAAGAGAAACATTTTTACTAGTTTTGTAAAAAAATAACAGTAGCTCAAATTTGTAGTTTGTTATTCACCATATTTTCTTTCATCAGTAACCCATCTTTTAAATTATTTTTGCAACTGGTAATTTTGAACTCGTAACTAAATCATAAAGACTAGATTCATTGATAATTTTATTGATTTTTGAATATATTTAGGTAGTCTCATTTCAGGACTATCAGGTTTTTTGTATTTCAGTTTATCTTCTTCAACAATACGTTTTCTAAAGGTATCGTTTATTTTCATTTTTTAGTTATCTAATAAAAATTATTTCTGATAAATGGCGAGCCTCAACAATCTGGAAGTCTGCAAGCTGGAAATTAGAGCAAAAGAAAATAGAAATTGTTTGTGATTATGTATCAATACATTATGAATTATTTGAAGATTTTTTGAGAAAATTTCAAGACAAATTACATTCTAATATTATATCATGCTGTGAAAAAGTGACTGAAAATTGTATCAGAGAATTCCAAGATAGATTAGATTGGAATGGTATATCATGTAATCCAATATTGTCTGAAGGATTCATTAGAGGTTTCAAGATAAAGTGAATTGGGGGGGTGGGGGGGTATATCATATTACCATGTATCGTCTGGTAACTTTTATAAGAGAATTTCAAGACAAATTAGACTAAACTTCAATATCATAATTTCAAAAATTATCTGATGATTTTATAAGAGAATTTCAGAATAAGGGTAATTTGGAAAATATGTCAACTTCGCAAAAGTTATTTGAAAATTTCATTAGAGAATTGCAGACAAATTAGACTGGAATGAAATATCAATTGAGCAAGAGTTATCTGAAAATTTCACTATAGAATTTAAAGATAAAGTTAATTGGGATTACATTTTAAAATATCAATATGTATCAGATTCACTCTTACAAAAAATATTTCATCCTTATAAACTAATTGGACAACCCAAAGATATTGAATGTTCTATATGCCTAAGTGATGAAAATCGTCAATTTGTAAAAACAAAGTGTAATCATATTTTTCACAAATAGTGTACTGATGAATGGTAAAGGAAAGAAATAATTGCCCATTGTGTAGAGTGATGTTAAAACCCAAATTGATTGATAGTATAACGATGATTAGAGTTGAATTGTAAATGAAAATAACTTTATTGATATAGAGCAGTTATATTATTTTAACTCTATATAAATGAAGATACTTCTTCCATTGCTGTTTGTGAAAATAGTAGTAGCAGCGCCAGCTGAAGTAATGGCAGCTGAAGGAACCTTTCTTGCTGCACCAGCATTAGGGCTGCAGCCTGATCAAAAGAATAAAGCAGCTAAATATTTAATTGATTTTGGTAACTTAGATATTCCATCAACAACTGAAATAACCCAAGTGAGTGATGAATTATTAAAAGAATCGTTAATGTTATTTCAACACAATCTTGAGGTTACTGGCGAATTAAGTGAAGAAATTTTACGTTTTATGAACAGACCTAGATGTTGTGTAAAAGGTTCATTCCACAGTTATAGAACTAGTATGTATAAATGGAATAAAAAGAGTATAAAATGGAATTATAAAGGAGAAAATAAAAAATATTGGAATTAACACATGCAGCTTTTAGTTTATGGCAGAAATATAGCAGTATTCAGTTTATTCATGATATCAACAATCCTGATTTTTTATTACAGGTAAAAATGAATACATTTACATGAACTTACTGGTCAATGATGTCCAAAGGAGTTAGATGGAAAAGGAAATGTGTCAGCTCATGCTTTTTTTCCAAATATGAATAATTATCCAGTAGCAATACATATGGATACAGAAAAAACTGGTACTTGGAAATTGATAAAAAAACACCAAAATATCAAACATATCTATTTGAAGTTCTGGTTCATGAAATCGGCCATGCATTAGGTTTAGAGCACACATATGTTTTTGGATCAATTATATATTCTTATTACAATGGATCGTTTTTAGATTTATCTCAAGATGACATTGATGCTATTCAAAGTTTATACCATAAAATATCAGTGAAACCATCAATACCAAAAGTAACACTACCAACTGCTCCTTCTAAACCAAGGGAAACAGTTAAATCATTATGTGAAATTGGTAAGTATGACCATCCTGAAAGACTGAATGTGAGACATGATCACTTATTATGTGTGAATGGGGATTTACACATGTTTTATCAAAAGTGGATATGGATAAATGAAAAAGGACAACTGATCAGAAATTGGTTACCATTCTTACCACAAAATTTACAAAAAATTGATGCAATATATGAAAGACAAAGTGGTGAAATTGTAATATTTGTTGACAATATGTTTTATATGGTAAATTTACACACATTACAATTAATTTCGGGATATCGAAAGTCAATAACTACTACATGATCAAGTAAAAAATTTTAGTGAATAGCATAGTAAACACTTTAACACTTTAACGAATTTTTATATTTAGAATTGGATAAATGCAATTTCACACACAAATCAGGAGGAACTATAACTAGAGAATTTCTATGACTGCTGCCAAAAATGAATTCAGCATTTAGATACTGAAATGGTTTGTTATATTTTTTCAAGTATGATACATTCTATGAATACAGTGAATTTACAAAGAAAGTAGTTGGAGCTGGTACAACCTATTTATCTTTATTTGGTATTGATTGTCATAAAACATCTAAATTAGTTCCTAAAGTAATAAATTTATTAAAAGGCACTGTACAAAAATTAGAGAATTTAACTTTTTCACAAATCTAAAAATCTTTTTTCTATATAAATGGAGAGCATACAGCAACCATCGCAGCAGTTTTCAGAAGACATCAAATCTAAGATTCTTAAATACTGTAATTCTGAGAAGTCAACAAATAATTTTACATTACAGAAATACACAAAAGATGGTTACAGAACGATGTGTAGACTACAAATAAATAAATATCATGTCAAAAATTACAATGAAAGTCGAATTCCTTGCATATGTGGGAAAAAGTGTTGCTAAATATTATTACAAAGAACACCTGGTGTACATCGTGGTTTGAAGATAAATGTCAATTTATTTTGTGAGTATAAATTGCAAACGGATGATAAAGTTCAGGAATTTGGCCAACAAACACAAAACTATACCATTATCACAGAGAAGGATTTTAGTAAAAAATTCGAGCTTGGGAAGCAAGATATTTTAGTGAAAATATCTAATTTTCAAGCACAAGGATCAGAATGGGCATTAAACAGAATTATTGGTTTATGGCTAACAATTAACAGATATGTTCCACTGAGGGCATCATCTTACATTGAGTTACCTGCAACTGGAAAAACCAAAAAATCTTGCCTCAATGTAAATAAATGATGATAAAAAATGTTTTCTGTGGGCTATAAAATCCGCATTGTATCCAGTAGATAAAAATGCTGAAAGAGTAACGAAATACAAATCGGTCTTGATCTTGATCAGACACTTGAAAATATTGAGTTTCCTGTAGTGGTTGATCATATTCCCAAAACAGAGGGTAGAATTCATGTATCTATCACCATCTATTTATTTGATGAAGAATATCAAGTGTATCCATTAAAAATTACGAAAAGTAAGAAAGAGAAACATGTAAAACTCCTTTATTTCAAAAAACATGAAAATCCACGCTATTGTTAAATAAAAAATTTATTTCGGCTTGTCTCGAGTCAAATCACCAAACATACGAAAGCATAATTTATTTGTGACATTTGTTTGCTTCACTTCAACAGCAAGCAGAGGTTGGATGAGCACACATCAAATTGTTTGACTAAGAACCAAGTGGATTCTGTTACTATATGAAGTACATTAATGGACATCATAAAAATCCTGTTGTTTTTTGTCATAAGAAATTCACTGAATGTATAAAACAAGAAGTTGAACAAATTGGAAGAATTTATTCTGAATGTGAAGAAATGAAACCATTAACTCCTGAACAATAATCAAAATATGCAAGATCAAAAATTTGTACACTGTTTGGATTTCATTACTCAGAGAAGAATAAAAAGATTCATCATCATGATCATCTAATTGGAAAATACATTGCCCTATTGTGCAATAATTGTAATTTGAAACTAAAGCATACTCATTTTGTACCTATTTATTTACATAATTTATCTGGATATGATGGAGAAAATATTGAGTTGTGTTATCAAGACACGGACAGTTACAATATTAAAACTGAAGATTTCTACGTAGACATGATATCAATGATTGATAAATTTGATACAAGAGACTATCCAGCAGATAATATTTATGATATTCCACAAGTGAACAAGGAAGTTGTTGGAAAAAAGAAAGATGAATGTAATGGAAAAATAATGGAAGAATTTTGTGGTTTGAGAGCAAATATGTATGCTTATAAAGCAGGTGATAAAACAGAGAAAAAATCTAAAAGAGTTATGAAATGTGTTGTAAAAAACAGAATAAGTTTAATTACAAGGATTGTTTGTTTAACAATAGAGAAGAGTAAAGAACAATTAATTTGATTCAAAGTGAAAATCATGAAATCTTCACAGCTGAGGTAAACAAGAAAGCTTTGAGTCCACATGACAACCTCTTTCAGGAGTGCTAGTTCTGTAAGTTTCGCAGGAGAGGTTCTGTAAAGTTTGGAAGGTAGGAGACGAGGTACTGGCAGAAGTACGGCTGTGAGGACAGGGCGTGAGTCACGCTTGGGTAGCTCAGATGGAAGAGCACTTGCCCGTGAAAGGTAAAGGTCCCGAGTTCCAGTCTCGGTCCGGCACACAGTTTTAATCTGCCAGGAAGTTTCATATCAGCGCACACTCCGCTGCAAAGTGAAAATCTCACTCTGGATACTAAAATGTTTTCTGTATAAATGGAGACTCTAATCAAGAAGCTCAACGATGTGTCTCGGGAGAGATCAGAAAAATAAGTGGGGCTAGAGATAAATGTTTTATATAATGTTACTGGCTGTGAATATTTAAATACTAGATATGGAGAGAAACTTTATCTAGAGCACAATAATGATTTTTAGATTACTTTACCAGACAGATTTTCTAAATTAATTACTGATTGGAATTTTAATTATTTAAAAGAAGGGGGCTTAAAACTGAAATACAAAGGAATGAAGAAACTTAAAAATAAAAATAATGAGTTTCATGATATAGAGTTCACAATGTGAATTCGAATAATTTACCTTCGTTGACTAATTCATTTTATTTATTTACTTACATTCACCTTTTACAGAATGAAGTAAAAATGGGTGAATTTGATGTGTACTTTTTTCTTTACGTTCACCTTTTGTATGAAATAAAGAACTCAGAAATTGGTTGGTGAACGAAAAAATGAGGTAAACAGCTAAAATCGTAAGTTATTCAAAAAATTGAGGTATTGAGATAAAGCTGAGAAATCGATGGGAATGATTTAGATAGACTGAATTTAAAAAATCGGCTGAATTAATCAGAAATTGCGGTATTGAGTCAGTGAGTGAACTAGTGAGTTAGAACATACAATTTGGTTCTACTACTGGGGATAGGTCATCTGCCACACTGTTTGTGGGTCTTGCATCATGCTGAGGGGTGCTAACTCGTGACCATACTGCTGCCAGTATGCTGCATGCATGTTGTATCGGAGTGCCACTCGATTGGGTGCAGTCGCACCACTGCTAGCTGCTGGAGAAGCCCACATGTAAGTCACCCACACTGCCAGCACTAGACAACTCAGTGTTCAGGGTCATCAAACATATACTGCTGATTCAATAGCATAATGTGAAGTGGAGAATAGAATTTCACATTCTCACCACTTGTATGTTGTGCTGCTGCTACTGCAGCCACTCTCAGAATTCACATAACATCACAGTCCACATGACATGAATTAGAAGTGAGAGAGTGGAAACAGTACTGACGATCTCTTTAGATGCACTGTTTCCACTAATGAGAATGCAGGCACCCCTTAAGAGTGTACAGTAGCTAAGACCCTGTAAAATTTGAAAGGATTAAAGTGATATAAAATACTGTTAACGAGTTTGCAATGAATGTTCTCGGAAAGATAAAATGTGACCTTCTACACATCAGCTTCTACAGCTACTTAATTCTAGAGTACTCATCCGCTGGTTTGGTGTTGTTATCAAGTGCACATGACATATTTAGCAACGGACTATTATGATTATAACAGGTCAATACACCAGTATGAATGTGTAACAGAGATGCTCTGAGAACTGAAATGAGGAATGGGAATGTCTGCATCGCTATGTCTGCTTGCAGTAGACATAGTTACAGAGAGATGCTTTTGTTAGAAACTGTAAGTGACACAGAGACGAACACAAGGTGGAAACAATCTAAAAAGACGAATGAATCAGTTGTTGGTATTTTGCGATCTTTTCGCACACAGTTCAACTTGACTTGGATTAGGCAAGGACTTGATATGTTTCGAGTAAGTGAAACGTATGGTATTTGAAATGGTAGGCCACTGTACATCGTTCTTGCGTGAAATCCACTCAGATGAAAACATTTCCTGCTCAATCCTATGTATGTGTACAAGACATAAATGTTGAACTCACCATGCGGAGATGACGATATCATCCAAGACTCCTTAGGTCTATATTGTAAAACAAAGTAAGCTGAGCAGTACTACATTAATCCACAATAGATGTTTATGTCACAACATTGACAAAGCCACTCGTCAGGGAACGCCTGATGTATGGAAGTATGTAATCGTTCAAACATTTCTACATTGGGAGTGGAGTAGGAAAGGGAATGACTAGAAGCGATACAGTTACCATCCACTTTGCCTTGTAGACTCGATTTTGGAAAAGAAACTTGGGGCAACACACTTAAGACCACTTTGATTTTTACAACAACCACACAGTATTTAGAAGTTGCATGCTTATCAGAACGAAAAGTGAAGTCGAAAGGTTCGATATGAAGCTATGAAGGCATCAGTATGGAGATAAATCAAAAGGAAGAATGAAAACTATCTAACACCACAGAATAGGTAATAGACACAGCCACTTTAGTGCCTACATACAGAAAATTTTACATCTAAGTCAGCGAATTTCACGCCACAGTCAGGTCTTATGAATGCTTCCAGGAGAGAAGTGCATGGATTGGTAGGGGTAATTGCATTGGTCTGCAGGATATGCCTCTGTCAGGGCGGTACAGAGATCTAATGTTTCCACTGGATTTCTAAATCAATTTAGATGACTAGAGGTGTGCTTCATTAGACAAGGGTTTTTGCACACTAAGCTTTTGCTGAAGACTTGCTAAGAATACTCACAGTGGCGAGTTCCTGCTGTTACATTTACACTGCATTCAATATGATGGTCTAGGACTGTCAGAAAATCAAACTAGTGTAACAGATTCTTCTAGGTTTGCAGAGGTATCTGGCATTCCATGTTTACACAACTCCCGTGAATTGCAGGTGTAGGACTGACATCCAATAGCATCTCAGATGCATTCAGATCAGACGAATTTAATTTTCAAGACATCAACGCAACTACTTGTAAAACGACTGTAGCATGATTGAATGTAATACCACAGTCAGTTATAAGCATGTTTGTGCAGGAAACGCTTTATCATATTTCTTAAAGTTATGTGATTCGTGAGCTGCAGTCTGTAGAGTTCTACTGGTTGTTGCTGTTGGAGTAGTACATTTATTCAGTAGATTAAAATAGTAGGTCTCACAGCAAATTTAGTAAGGTAGATACAGTAGATCTGAACAGGTTCTGAGCTATGCTAAAGTGCTAGTAGTAGATTTATACCATAGATTCTCAACTAGCTGTGCTGCAACAAACATACACTTTCTGATCACAGCATTACTCTATAACTAGTACTGGTTTTCGGTGTGGGTATGAGTATTGGAACAACCTGCTTACCATTCCAAAGTACCGTTATCCAAGATGGTGCCGATGACATCATCAAAAATGGCGGCAATGTCGTCAGTCAAGATGGTGGATTTTGGCGGAAAGTTTGAATTTTGGCGGGAAAATGCCACGCCCCCCCTCCTCCAGAAAAATGGCGTGAAGTTCAGATTCCAGTGGGATATTGCACCACACTTCACTTATCTCTAATAAGCAAAGAAAATGGCGGGAAAAAGTACTTGTCTTTATTATTTAACCAATTTCAAGCAGGTGTGTTCTCCACTGGGTCTGGACTCCAGCTGGCTTATTTCATATCGGTGCCACCAGAGCGCGCTCCCCTGACGTCAGGTGATGACTCAAGTACCATTATACAATATGGCTGCACCTGGTGTATCCACCATGAGCTCCAGAGCCCAACTGACTTAGTGCATATCGTGGCCACCAGAGGGTGCTCTCCTGACATCAGATCATGAGGCAAGTATCGGTATTCTAGATGGCCATATACATTGTGTCCACTGTAAGCTCCAGAGCCCAACTGGCTTAGTTCATATCGTGGCCACCAGAGGACGCTACCGTGATGTCGGTTGATGACACAAGATTATCCACTCTCTCACACTGCGCCACTGGCCCGTGGGCATCTGACCGCTTACATCATACACCCTCGCCCCACCACCTCCATACACATGCCAGACATAGTCTTCTGTAAATAGGCTAACCAATTTAACTGAACACAAGTGACACCACCATGCTCTTCTAACTTATATTTTACCAAAGTACTTAATTCCATTTCAATTTTAATCATATTCAATTAGTGAACTTATAATTTCAATATTCAGTGATCAAATCAGAAGTTCCACAATTTCCCACTATCAGTACGGTGTTCATTCATGACCTAGCACCCCACCCCTAGAATGCTGCACCCCTATTGGCTACTGCATTAGTCACGTGATTCGACTTCCTAGAACCTAGGATGTGCAATCAATTTTCCTGAATGCCGCACCTATCTGGACTTGAAATCAAATAGTTAATAGTCTCCACCACGATTCTCAACCCAGCACCACGCCCCCTTACCTACCCATGTTGGCGGGCTAACGTGTACTAACGTGCACTAATGTGCACTAACATGTCCTAACGTGCACAGTGCGTGACGTCATCCAAGATGATGGGGTTAAATGGCGTGAAAACAGATCTGAACACAAGTCTTTATTTCACAGGCGGTGTCTCCACTTCGAGATTTACTGTCCAACTGACATAGTACACATTACTGCCATCAGATCGTACTGTCATCCCTCCTATGACCTAATCCCAGATTGTGGTCTGTAGGGGTGAGAATTATGCTGAAATTAGTCAGGCTGCGCTACGCTGTTGGAGAGAGTAAGGAAGGAGTCCACTCTATTTACTTTCGAATATTCTAATATATTTATCACACTGAGACAAAACACTCTCCACCTTAGCCTTGGGCTCACAATATACACTCTGCAGACAAGCAAACAACTACTACTTTATTCATATAATTTAATTACAGACATTCTCACTTATCCTAAATAATTTAGCACAGATATGTCTAGACACGCTCAGTACTCGTAAACTGTCCAAATAACTCATAGCACAGCCTACACACCTGCTCACAAAATAATTCAATCAATGTTCGCAAGCATCCTCCGACAACCACTGTACAGTAGAGCGCACAGACAGACGTGGCGCAGCTGTCAACTGTCAAACCACGCATGGGCTCCCACCCGCGTCCCACAAGCGGCGACATCTCATCCATACTTCATTTCCGAAAAATTCCTATCCAAATACGTGTTCACCTAGACACACATGCTGACGTGATCACGTGGGAACACAGCCACGAGCCGACCCTGAACGCAGGCATCAGTGGCATCTATACAGTTTCCCTTATACTCACGTCACAGAACTCCAAGGCGCAGCCCCATACTCGAGACACCTCAGGCCAGCATTTTCTTTACCGCAGATGGCAGAATAGCGCAGCATTCTTCCATTTAATGGAACATATGTGACGTGTTCAGCTGTACTTGCCTGCCACAGCATGGCTCACGCTGCGTCTCCTGGCGAAACGTCCATAACGTGGCTCGCCATGTAACAACGCTCCCAATCTTATTCTTAAGTCACACTGCCTAGTAAAAAAAAATAATAGCCAACTCGACCTCTCTGGAATTGTATATTCTCCCAGAAATAGTTAATGCTAGCTTACTATATGTCCCAGCTTGTATGCACGGAAATTCCTACTCTAACAGAATCTCCTTACAAAAATAACATCGAATACACTCATCCCGGCGCTCCTCACGTCTTTCTCCTCAGATTTCAACATATATTAAACGTTCCCTCCGCTATGTACTGACCTCTACATCCCAGCACAAACGATGGAGCATTCTGATTTGCTGTTATCGAATTTACACGCAGAATTACTTTTGCAGCCGGTATCGAAGCACCATCGACCTATTCTATGTGGTGCTTTCAGCCATTATATTACACAGGTCGCTAAATTGCATTCACAGTTAAACTCGCAAAATTGTCTCCCTATTATCAAATACATACCAGACTCACAAGAATATTGCAAGCCAGGAACATATTTAAATGTAGCACAGCTACTAACATCTAGCCCAAATGCACTTATGGGGGGTGGGGGTGTAATATAGCACTATACTCCACTGTATCCAGTCACCTTCACATGCAGAGAGCATTTGCTCTGTTTTCAGTATGTCTGCTTATATGCATGCCTCGCAGACGGTTCCCTGGACCCAGCCCATCTGCTGGTGGACCAAAATTCGAACATAGAATACGTGTCCAGACATAACGTGGGGTTAGTCCACCCGCGAACCATATCGCAGACGTTGCATGTGGTGGATCCACCTCTGAACCTATGTCTGTCTATATAGTCCACGGCAGATCCACACTCGAACGCTAACTCGAATGTGGTATATGGTGGATCTGCACTCCAACACTGATTCGTACACTGTGTGCGGTTGATCCACCTCCATACTATTTACCATGCACTCCATATTGTGGATCCACATCTCAACACTACTCCGGATATAATGCGTGGCTTATCCACATTCGAATGCTAACTCAGGTCTACTGCGAGTCTTGGGAGCTTTCTGCCTTAATTGTAGTCACAGTGGTAAATATGTTCCTGGATTGCAATATTCTTGTGAGTCTGGTATGTGTTTGACAATGGGGAGGCAATTTTGCGAGTTTAACAGTGAATGCAATTTAGCGATCTGTGTAATATAACGGTTGAAAGCACCAGAAAGAATAAGTGGATGGTGCTTCGATACCGGCTGCATAAGTAATTCGGCGTGTAAATTCGATAAGAGCACATCAGAATGCTCCATAGTTTGTGCTGGGATATAGGGGTCTGTACATAGTGGAGAGAATGTTTGCGTATGTTGAAATCTGGAGGGGAAAGACGTTAGGAGCGCTGGGATCAATGGATTCGATCTTATTTTCGTAAGGAGATTCTGGTAGAGTAGGAATTTCCGTGGATACAAGCTGGGACATATAGAAAGCTAGCGTTAACTGTTTCTGGGAGAATATACAATTCCAGAGAGTTCGAATTGGCTATTATTTTTTTTTTTTCAAAGCAATGTGACGTAAGAATAAGATTGGGAGCGTTGTCACATGGGGAGCTGCGACATGGACATTTCGCCGGGAGATGCGGCGTGAGCCATGCTGTGGAGGGCAAGCACAGCTGAACACGTCACATATGTTCCATTAAATGGAAACATGCTGTCTATTTTGCCATCTGTGGTAAAGAAAATGCTGGCCTGAGTTGTCTCGAGTATGGAGTTGCGTCTTGGAGTTCTGTGACATGGGTATAAGGGAAAATGTATAGATGTAACTTTCACCTGCGTTCGGGGTCAGCTCATAGCTGTCTTTCCACCCGATCACGTCAGCATGTGTGTCTAGGTGAACACATATTTGGATAGGAATTTCTCAGAAATGAAGTATGAATGAGATGTCGCTGCTTGCGGGATGCGGATGGGGGACCTGTGCGTGGTTTGAAAGTTGATGCCTGTGCCACGTCGTTGGGGCTGTCTGTGCACTCAACTGGATAGTGGTTGGCGGAGGGTGCTTGTGGGCGTTGATTGAATTATTTTGCGAACAGGTATGTAGGGTGTGCAATGAGTTATTTTGACAGTTTACGAGTACTGAGCGTGTCTCGACATACCTGTGCCGAAATATTTAGGATCAGTGTGAATGTCTGAAATTAAATTATTTGCGTAAATTAGGAGTTGTTTGCGTGTCCACAGAGTCTATATTGTGAGCGCAAGGCTAAGGTGGAGAGTGTTTTGCCTCAGTGTAATAAATATATTCGATCTCTAAATAAAATATTCAAAAGTAAATAGAGTGGACTCCTTTCTTACTCTCCCCAACAGCGTAGCTCAGCCTGACTAATTTTATCATAATTCTCACCCCTACAGACCACAATCTGGGATTAGGTCATAAGAAGGATGACAGTACGATCTGATGACAGTAATGCGTACTATGTCACTTGACAGTAAATCTCGTGGTGGAGACACCGCCCTTAAAATAAAGACGTGTTCAGATCTGTTTTCACGCCATTTAACCCCACCATCTTGGATGATATCATGCACTGTGCACGTTAGTACGCGTTAGTACAGGTTAGTGCACATTAGTGTATGTTCGTACACGTTATCCCGCCAACATGGGTCGGTAAGGGAGCGTGGTGCTGGGTTAGAATCGTGGTGGAGACTTTGATTCCAAGTCCAGGTAGGTGTGGCATTCGGGAAAATTGATTGCACATCCTAGGTTCTAGGAAGTCGAATCACGTGACTAATGCAGTAGCCAATAGGGGTGCAGCATTCTAGGGGTGGGGTGCTAGGTCATGAATGAACACCATGCTGATAGTGGGAAAATGTGGAACTTCTGATTTGATCACTGAATATCGAAATTGTAAATTGACTAATTGAATATGATTAAAATTGAAATGTAATTAAGTACTTTGATAATTTATAAGTAAGATGAGCGATGTTGGTGTCATTTGTGTTCAGTCAAATTGGTCAGCATATTTACAGAAGACTATGTCCGGCAGTTGTATGGAGGTGGTGGGGCGAGGGTGTATGACGTAAGCGGTCAGACGCCCACGGGCCAGTGGCGCAGTGCGAGAGAACGGATGATCTTGTGTCATCAACCGACATCATGGTAGTGTCCTCTGGTGGCCACGATATGAACTAAGCCAATTGGGCTCTGGAGCTTACGGTGAACACAATGTATATGGCCAACTAGAATACCGATACTTGCCTCATGATCTGATGTCAGGAGAGCGCCCTCTGGTGGCCACGATATGGACTAAGTCAGTTGGGCTCTGGCGCTCATAGTGGATACACCGGGTGCTGCCATCTTGAATAACGGTACTTGTGTCATCATCTGACGTCAGGAGAGCGTGCTATGGTGGCACTGATATGGACTAAGCCAATTAGAGTCCAGACCCAGTGGAGAACACACCTGTTTGCAATTGGTTAAATAATAAAGACAAGTACTTTTTTCCCACCATTTTCTTTGCTTAGTAGAGATAAATGAAGTGTGGTGCATTATCCTGCTGGAATTTGAACTTCTTGTCATTTTTCTGGGGGAGGGGACATGGTACCATCTCGCCAAAATTCAAACTTCCCGCCAAAATTCACCACCTTGAATGCCGAAATGGCCGCCATTTTTGATGACGTCACCGCCGCCATCTTGGTCAATGGCTCTTTGGAATAGTACGCTGGTTGTTCCAATACTGGTATGCATTGAAATGATAGAAATTCTGATGTTGAGACAGACAGATCTTAAACTTCAACCATCATTCCTATAAATAGAAATAAATCGAATGTCCAAGTTTGCACTGAACTCATAAGAGATTTTTAAATAGTTCTTTACATAAATTGTAAGGGTTTATGTAATACATAAGACTTCTATCATTTCCGTCGGATCTGTTAATGGTGGCAGATAAGGAAACTGAAGGTGTGAGTGATGAGTCGAAGGTGCCCATGTTTATAATCGTTTGGCGGTATACTGAGACTTCTATTAATGAGCTTACATGTTTCCATAGGATTTCTACATCACCTTCCAATGTGTGCCTGTATGATTCCTTCATGAACTGTGCATGAACAGGAGATGTTTTCTTGATTGGTGATAGCATGTGCCAGGAGATATGATGTGAAATGACCATGAGTGCAGAATTAGGAGAAATTTTACAGGTCTCCTAGGTTATAGAACACTGAGATATGTTTGACTGTAGTGAAATACCTTCGGCAGTCGGTGACTGAGAATTGTTCCAGGTTGGAGAGAGTTTGATTTATAAATGCAGCTCTGAAATATTTTGGAGAAGCTCAAATGGGAATATGGTGAGATAATTTAATAACTCCTGTATGCACAGTAGAGACTAAGTTCTAACACTTCAGTCTATACATCTACAAATTACCTCAAAACTGAAAAAATTACCCCAATGCAGTAACAAATTGCTTCAAAACTATATCAAGTTACTGAATGTTTCAGCAAAAAATTGTAATAAAATGACCCCCAAACTGTAACAAATTCCCCCAAAACTGAAACATGTTGTTACAAAACTAGAAACAAAATGATTGATGTTAGAGCAGTCTGTTGAAATCCAAGATAGCAATGGTTAGGGTACTGGTGTGTTCTGCATGGTCCTAAGATGGTCAAGATGGCTATGCAAGATAGTTATCGATCACATCGTTGATGACATCAGAAACCAAGACAGCTACCAAAGATGATGGATCTGGGGATGTGGTGCAACATGCAGTAAAAAGTAGTTATTTCACTTTCAAAAATGGTTCAAATGGCTCTGAGCACTATGGGACTTACTTTTGAGGTCATCAGTCCCCTAGACCTTAGAACTACTTAAACCTAACTAACCTAAGGACCTCACACACATCCATGCCCGAGGCAGGATTCGAACCTGCAATCGTAGCGGTCTCGCGGTTCCAGACAGTAGCGCCTAGAACCGCTCGGCCACTCCAGCCGGCTCTTGCAATTTCTGTGGCGCTGTGGTTGTCAACCCTGACATCTTATCCTCAACATCCAGGCTTACCAGGCATAAAGTGGAACAGTCACTTTTATGAGAGGTCGATCAGCATAATGAAATGTCGTCAGAGATATTCTATCTCTGACAGAAAATACTGACTCAACCAGTTGGCCTTAAGTACTCATCATTTCTCTCTATCAGTGTTTATTATTATTATTGTTATTCATTATGTGTATGTATATGCACTTTTCATGGTTTTCTTTTATTTCTTCCTCAGCACATCAGTTCCCTGAGGTAGATGATGATGTGTTGTGTAGTGGCATGTCTGCTTATGCCACGACCACAATTCCATAGCGCATATTCAGTGCCATTGGTGAAAAACTAAAACGAGAGACTATGTTTTGTCTGCATCCAGTACCTTTGCCAGCCATGTGGAGACAGCCATACATCAACCAACCAGGTCATTCTCTCATATATCGGATGGGTTCAGTGATGTTTCTACTTACCAACAAGGACTGTTCCATTATTTTACTATGATAAAGAATTTTTCCAGGTATTAGGCTCTGCTTGGGCTGTTTTTTCTTCTCAGTTAAGGTTATCGTGCATGCATAGCTCTGCTCTGCCAGGGTTTTGTATTCCTTGATTCTTTGTGATAAACTGTAGATACTACAGTTTTTAGTGATAAGGTTATTTCGTATTTGCGTGTAGCCTGCAAGCACGATGGATCCATCATTGGTTCACTTTTTATAACAGCAGTTACACTTGCTTTGTCAGTTGGTTACAACTTCATAGGCTTCCGTGGTCCTTCTGCAATCACACTTAGCATACCCACTTGCACCCCCAGATTTACACCATTCTAAGGGTCAAAGGAAGTTTGGCACTCATACATCTGAAATTTGCAACAGTATTTCACAGCGATTCAAGTAGAGGATCTGACTTTGCAAAAATAATTTTTCTTCTCTTTGATCAGGCCTGAAACATTTCATATGCTTGGGAAAGTTGCTCCATTAACAGAACCAGCAGTGTTGTCGTTTTCTAAAATGTTTGCATTGCTCAGTGCTTATTATCTTAAGCATAGCCACATTGCAGTTCACTGTATGAAGTTTCACCAGCGACAAAAGAAACTGGTCCAGTCCCGTCAAGTGTGGGTAGCTGACCTCTGTGGTTTAAGTTGAAAGTGCAGATTTATCTTTGGTCATTGTAAACAGTCCTGTGTTAACTCTCTGATATGCAACATTGTTGTGTTATCTGCTCCAGACAAAATGGATTCATTGGGAGGAGTTTTGTTTAAAAGATTCCACAGTGAGAACGTCGAGCCTGTTGCTAAGTAGCTCAAAGTGTCGCAGGCTGCAGCTGAACAGTTGACGATGTAATGGACATAGCGCTACATTCCGGTTTTGAATACGTAACAAACTTAAAGGTATTCCGCCTACCATATTTCCTCCATGGGACACCTGATGACTTGTCCGGCTTCAAACTAAACGGTCCAAGTTTATTGGTACACGCTAGTCAAATATTTTTTTGTTAGCCCTATCATCTAATGTCAGTCGCTCCACTCTTATGTTAACCCGATAGACATAGGTAATAATTTTGTTAATAATAACAGCATCATACAATTTCTGCGCTACATTCCGGTTTTGAATACGTAACAAACTTAAAGGTATTCCGCCTACCATATTTCCTCCATGGGACACCTGATGACTAATATGATGATTAATATCGAGGCTGCATGTAGTACATGCCGATTGTCATATAGTGCATTGTTTGAATGTTAAGGAGGAGATGGCGTCGGACGCGTCGGACGTTGAGGCCGAAGAGGACGTTGTATGCATATCGTCGGATGAAGATTACCCGTCGGTATCGCCGTGCACGTCCGAGGCGATGGACTCGCCGACGGAACACTGTGACTAGACCGTATTTTGGTCGAATGTGTAGGTGGCGTACAGAGTATACACAGTCGGACGGTGTTAGGTTTGAATATGGAAAGATGGGAGCTACCGACAAATATGATGAGAATGCACATAACTTTTCCACATTTAAGCATTATGATATAACAGATGAATTTAAGTTCTTTTCTAACAAGTATGATGCTGTTATTATTAACAAAATTATTACCTATGTCTATCGGATTAACATAAGAGTGGAGCGACTGACATTAGATGATAGGGCTAACAAAAAAATATTTGAAGACCAAGGTGCTTTAGAAAAGGTTAGACTAGCGTGTACCAATAAACTTGGACCGTTTAGTTTGAAGCCGGACAAGTCATCAGGTGTCCCATGGAGGAAATATGGTAGGCGGAATACCTTTAAGTTTGTTACGTATTCAAAACCGGAATGTAGCGCAGAAATTGGGAAGGTACCTCTATGGTACACATATTAGAGCCTCAATAGTTATCACACAGTCCTTCTCAGACACACAGCCGTAGGCCATCCTAGAAAATGGCCTCACGGTCAGTGAGGTCTCCTACGCAGGGTAACACCAAATATAGGCTTGTGAACAAGTTGAGTACGGAGAAGAAGAAATGGCAATGCAAATGCAGCTACGAATTATGTTTACATTATCGAGCGCAATGGCTGACTAGGTTATTCTATGTTTTGGACATTGCAGGATGGCGTACCACTTGCGTCCCGCTGTGGGATACAGAAGAGGCATGTATGAAGATGATTCCCGTCGTGTACAACAAACCCAAACCAATGAACATAACACAAATTCTAACACAACGCCAGATGGGGTCGAAGAAGAGACTTCACAATTTGGATCCGACGACGCGCTAGTCTAACCTTTTCTAAAGCACCTTGGTCTTCAAATATTTTTTTGTTAGCCCTATCATCTAATGTCAGTCGCTCCACTCTTATGTTAATCCGATAGACATAGGTAATAATTTTGTTAATAATAACAGCATCATACTTGTTAGAAAAGAACTTAAATTCATCTGTTATATCATAATGCTTAAATGTGGAAAAGTTATGTGCATTCTCATCATATTTGTCGGTAGCTCCCATCTTTCCATATTCAAACCTAACACCGTCCGACTGTGTATACTCTGTACGCCACCTACACATTCGACCAAAATACGGTCTAGTCACAGTGTTCCGTCGGCGAGTCCATCGCCTCGGACGTGCACGGCGATACCGACGGGTCATCTTCATCCGACGATATGCATACAACGTCCTCTTCGGCCTCCACAGCAAACGCATCATTCACCAACAATCTCATCATGTTCACTATATTCGACACCAGTTGTGGCTCTTCCCGACTTATTTTCCCCTCATGTTTACTAGCAAACGCACGTAGTCGCTGCCGCACTGAAGGTCACAGTGTGTGGCTTGACCTAAACATAGCCATATCACGGCTGTCTGTTGCAGTTGCCCACACAGCCAGTCCTCGGATGCATATGTGCAGTATCTGGAGATTTATAGCGTCACGCCAGTGCCCAGCCAGAAGCTCGGTGTTCCCAGTAAGATCCATATTTTACTGCAAATTCAGCAACATCTGTTCCATTTATGTGTCGATACTACAAGCTTCGTGTTCCTCATGAATCTCGAAATATATTCTGCCATCTGATTTCCTTCAACAGTTGGCATTTGGTCGATTACTGCATCAGGCAATTTCTGCTTAAAGTCAATTCGCTATCGACAGTGAGCATCAGCGTATTATGCAGGCAGTTACGTTTCTAAGCATGGGGAGTGCGACGTCTGAAGATATTTTTGGTCTCGATGCATTCCCCGTTTCTGGGTTTTAAATTTAAATTTAAATTCCTGACTCCAACCCTTTCTAGGCGTTGGACGACCTTTACCACAAGTTTGGGTCTTTGTTTTTGCCGGGATTGGTTCCTACAAAATCCCACCCAGAAGAGACCGATGACCGTAGCAGTCTGGTCCCTTCAATCCCACACAACCCACACAGAACAACTACTCATGAAGCTGGCAGTCTGTGAGGATTGTTCAAAAACTGATTTCGCAGAGGTGTACCTGCAGTTCCAGCTGGATTCTGTCCCTCAGACGGTTACAGTCATCAGCACTCCCTTCAGGTCGTGCTGTTATTTACATCTGGTGTTTGGCATTACAAGCACTCCTGCCATTGTCCACTGAGTTTTAGATCAAGTAACGTAAGGTGTTCCATGCTTTGTTAACTGTCTTGAGGAGATTATCTTCACGGGTCTCACATGCCAGAAACTTCTCGTTAACCTTACAATTCCGTTCACTAAATTGCAAAAGGGGAGCCATAAATGCAATCTACAGAAATCGAAGTTTTTTTCAGATCGAGGTCGAATATTTGGGCCACCTTCTTTCGAAGGGCGTTATCAAATCTGTGAAGCAACAAATAACGAAGAAAAAGAAAAAAGTGCAGTTCGCAGAAAAATGATGAGTTAGTTCACAGAATAACTTCATGGGAATTTCCTTATAGTGTTACACGTATTAGTCGATGGGAACAGTTGGGTCATATTCACAATCGTTTCCATATAGGTGTCTTGGACATTTGCAAAATTGTGTTATGTGTACTGAATGATTTATGTAGAGGTCCTATGTGTAACAAATTTCATGAAAAAATGTTTTGCAAATACTATATATAAAAAAAGACTTATTAATTACAGAAAGGGTTGCAGCTAAAATTAAACTTCAGGAAGCTGTAGTGATGGTTGTTAGTCCTAAAGCCTCAATTGCCTTGTCATCTGAACAGTATGTGGCTACGAGGTTCATCGACAACATTCACTGGTGTAAAAACGTGTTTCCTTGAATCGTTGGTAGTGCTGTTCTTTCCCTGCAGACACATTGTTGTCTATATTAATTGTATACCATCAATTTCATCATGTTCTATTTTCTTGTTTATCTGAGTCTAAAGAACACTAGAATACAATACAATAAAAACTACATTCTACTGCCATCTACAGAGATTTTCACACTTTACGAGTCCAATGTTCAGCTATCATAGTGGCACAGTTGTTCGTTGCAAACAAGTCTTCCATGTCACAGGGTTTCGCTCAGGTTTCTGCAGATCAACAGCTTTTCAGTTTTGTCTCGCTCCACATCCACAGCATTCATGATCGCTCATAGCCCTCTTCTTCAGATTAGACTTCCATCTTGTTACTCCTGATCTCAACCTGTTGAGGGTTTCCCTAGTCCCATGTTGAAGATGGTTACCTAATGGTAACCATCTCTTTTGCCATCAATAGTCCTCCAGGAGACTTTATTCTCTGCAGCTCAGTTTGGCAGGTTCCTGCTGAACTTGGAATTGGTACAGTTGTAAGTAGGAAACTTCTTCTGGACTGCAGTCGTGATGCATAGGTATCATTTGAGAATAATGGATGCCCTGAATCTCTTTCTTGCTTCTTTTTTTCATCCTCTGCTGCTACCTGTCTTCTTACACCTGTAGTTGCTGCTGCATTGAGTGGAAATGTCTTGTTGACTGGGGTTTGTCTTAAACATCCTATGATTAAGTAGCCTGTCTCATGGAGAGTAACATCAACTTGGTTAGCACGTGGATTGTTCCTCCAGACAGGTGCGGCATACTTCACAGCAGAGAAACACAGAGCAAGGGGCGAAGGGCAGAGATCGCTGGAGTATGCTCCCCATGTGATGTTTGTCAGCTTGCAGATAAGGTTGTTCCTGGTGGATACCTTGTGTCCGGTGTCTATACATTTTTGTTCGTTGGTTAAGGCACGATCCAACTTTAACCCCTGGTGTTGGGAATTGGCATAATGATTTAGATTGCATCCATTGCAGTGATGTTCAACTTTCTTCTTGCCTCCTTATTGCGTTCGTGAAAAGTACACTCTTGAGTTTTATGCAGTTTTGGTTTCAAGTGGTTTTCGTCATAGCAGATGGCAAATTTTTCGAGAGTAGATGTTAACTTGGATTCCAATTCTTGAAATATCATTGCCTAGGAAGCAACAGCTGTGTCATCTGCGGAGATGAAGGACAGAGTTCCACTGTTGAGTGACTGATCATTGATATTTTATTATATAATACTGGAGCCAGCACATCTGCCTGGTGAAGGCAATTCTTCTGCATTCTTCATAGGCTCTTTTTGTCATTTATAATGACAAAGAAAAAGACTGTTCTGCAGCACACACTGAATAAATTGCGTCAGTCCGTAGTCCTTAGTCGTTGTATAAAGCTTCTTTGTTAGTTTCCTATGATTCACGGTGTCATAAGCAGCTGTAAGACCTATGAAGGCAAATCGTGTAATCTGCATTCTTCTACACGATTCCTCACCATGCCAGTTTAAAATAAATGTCTATTACATGACTTCCCTGGTTTGAAACCTGACTGTTCTTTAATCATCTTCCCGTCGTCAGACTCAGAAATTAGATTCAAAATCATTCTCTTCAGAACTTTAAACAAATGATACTGAAGTGATACACGTCTGATGGTCCTGTGGTTATTCCGTTCTTTGTCTGGTTTAAGCAATGATACAACTTTTGCCTTGCGTCAGATCTTTGGGAGTATCATTCTAGCGACACAAGTGTTCATCATTTGCAGTACCCAGTTGATAGTTACAGGGGCAAGGTTCTTTATTTTCTCTGATCTCATGTCGTCCATGCATGTAACTTTGTTACTTTTCATTCGATGAACAGTAGCTTTCAATTTTTCGTATGTGAATGGAGTGCCAAGATATCATTCCCCTTTTCACACTGTTCGAGTTTTGTTGCTTTTGTTATTTTTGTGGTTTTGTCATTCAACAGCACTTGGTGTGCTATTCGGTCAAAAATGACCTTGCTCACTACTGAGGGTTGAACTGTAATATTACCGTTAATGTTTCTCAATAATTTACAGGTAATGTTCAAGTTTCGTCTTGTCTCCTACTACATTTCATTTCCAAACTTTCGAGAGGATTGCACCATTTTTCTGTTCGTGGCGTTGATACCGCTTGCATAAGTTATTCTCCTCTTTGTATTGCCTCTTTTAAGAATGGATCTTTTTCGAAAAGCTGTTCATACGTCTTAAGGAGCATTTTTGAGTCTTAATCACGTCTAGATAAGTATGTAATTCTAAATTCTCTCGGAACATGTTTATGAGAGTTGCTCTTTACTAACGCCACAAAATCTCCGTAATTTTCTGGAACAGAGCTGATTTTTATGACTTCTTCATCCAAATTCTGAGAAAATAGATAAGCTTTTCTAGGCTAACAAGGCCTTGTAGTCAGCATGGGAAAACACATAATTCTTAAAACTGACGATAACCAAAGGGTAAAACAGCTGTGATTTTCAAAATGGAGTATGCCCATTTATTTTGCCTACTTTTATTAAGCAGGATGAAATCTGAAAACAAACGCTAATCACGTCCACACAATAACTTGGCCTCAATTCATATTCAAGCAATGGCCATAAAATAAAAAACATGCAAACACTGCCATGCATACGCCATGCATTGCATTTACCCATATGTATAACTTCCACCAAGGTGCAAATATTATCACAATCAATCACTACTTAAACTGATAGCACTTCCTTTAATACACTTGAACAAAATACTTCTACAAAATTTACACTTACTCTCAAACCTGAGTCTCACACTGACACACATAAATACTTTAGCGCCACAGTACACAAGCAATATAAATGCTCACCAAAATGATTGTAGTTTTGACAATATGGCCAGCTAGGTTAATACATGGACATTCCTGGGACAGGCAGTTTATATCAAAGCGCATGAATCTCAGAGGAAGACATTCCACTAGCCATAGCCACATGGCATATCCCAGCAAGCATGTTGGTGACTCAGTATATGATGCATTTCGGCTAATCGGCCAAAATCTGCAGGTGCAGATACATGCCAAAAACTAGCCGACGTTTGCTTTGCTTGCACTCGGTATAGTGGCTCACTTCCTTGTGCCTATCAGAGCTGTCACTCGATGGCTGTCTCATTGGCTGGTCCCCAGAGCTCTCTACAGATGCCCTCTAGAATGCGTGCATGGTACTCAGTCAAAGATAACGCCTACTGTTGGCAAACAAAATGGATAGGAACATCCATGCTCATCCTCCTCCATTTCAAGCTAGAAAAAAAACATGTCCCCTTGGGGAAGGACTTGGGAACAATTATAGGTGGATGTCACCTATCTCTCTAGAGATCTCTCGCCTGTAACAAGACTGCAGACCAAGAAGCTGACTGGGTTCATTACCTTAATCACCTTGCAAGGTCCCCACTGAAAAGGTGACTACGTGTACAAAATGCTGCCCTCGTATGCAAATGTTACTGATCAAGACTTGGTCACTAGTCTTTACCTTAAATGCACACCGACACTTATTATAATGCTGTGCCTGTCTCTGGTGCATTTGGCAGGTCTCCAGTTTTGTTGGATAAGTTCAGGAGTGATTTTGTCCGGAAGGAGACCATTCATAGACCACAAAATGGTCAGGGGAGAGTTGAGTGAGTAGCTAAAAACCAAGGACACAAGTGTTGGCCTGATGACTTCATAACGAGTTAAATGCTGAATTCAACCAGGGGATGGATGTATCCCATGTGTTCTGAGTGCATGCACGAAATATTAACAACACAGATTTGATGTTACGGTTGACTATCTCCGCAAATGAAGTCTGGGGGTAGTAGAGTATCGTCCTGAAATGTCTTACCGCATTTCCAAACAGAAACTCTTTAAGTCTTTGGATAAAAATGCCTGAGCATTCTCGCTAACCAAGGTTCTGGGAGGGCCAAAGATCGAAAAAAATTTAGACAAATGGAGAATGGTTAAAGTGGCAGTAACTCTGTGACTCAGAATGAGACTCAAAAACCTGGAAAAGGCATAAACAGCAACAAAATTACAGCAGTATCCGTTCCGGGCCGGCGGCAACTGCCCAATATAGTCAATAAATAATTTCCCCACGAGACAGCTCTCATATGTTGACTAAAGAGGACCTTCCTGAAAGTTAAGATCCAGTTTAGCAGCATTGCATTCCTCGCACTCTCCCACTAATCTGTGGGTATCCTTGCGTAAGGTTGGCCATTTCAAATGCTCTTTCTCTTGGTGGTCGTTTTATGGACACTGAAATGTCTCACACATAATGAATGAGGAAAATGTCGGAAGACCGTGGGAACTAATTTTCAGGCAAACAAATCTTAAATTTCTTGTCACTCCTGATCATATAGTATACAATGCCTTTATTTAAACTGTACCTTGACACTTGCTTCCCAGGAAGGAGATTTCATCTTATCTGCTGAATTAAAGTGACGTGGCTCCGTTTCTGTTTCAGATTATCGGAAACTTGTGGTACGTCTGTTAATATGACCGAAACCCAAGCTTGTATCTTTAATAACGTAATTACCCTGGTACTTGTTGTCACCCTCCTCAACATTCGACTAAATGCATTAGCTATTTGATTGTCTGAACCATTAATGTGCTTCACAGAGAAACGAAATGCAGAGATATGTACAACCTGACTGTCGGTCTCAAGTGCGAATTGGCGTTGCTCCAAATATAACTTAAATTTTTTCAGGACGAACATCTCTGTCAGGACCTCCCATCCATAGACTCAGTACTTCAACTTAGTTAGAGAAGGCTGTAGAGGCATAAGCCACTGGTCGACGATCACCATCTTGTTCTTTCCAGAGAACAGCAACAATCACAAAATTTCAGATTCTATTTGAACAATGAAAGTGCACTCGATACATGGAATGGGCAACTCCGGTGGATAACTGAGGGCCACCTTAATGGCGTCAAAAACGGACTGCTGACTTTCTCCTCACTGAAACATTTCTCCCTTCTTATGCAAATTATAAAACGAGGCCGCAAGTTGGGCAAAATTAGGCTTGGAAACTTCCTGACGAAGTTTGCCATATCCAAAAAATGGACGACTCCTTTCTTATCCTTGGGAGGTGGGAAGCGATGCAAATCGTGCATTCTTTCCTGATCTATTTTAATACTGTATACTGACACCAAATGCCCCAAAAAGGAAACTTGTTTGCAGGCAAGATTAATTTTTGATGGCTGAACTGTCAAAACTGCGGCACAGAGTCGGATCACGACCTGCTCCAGATGTTGGACGTGCTCTTGGAAGGTCGCGCTGTTTACGGCTACATCATCCAAGTAGATGTATACGGTTTTAAACTTAAGGTTGCCTAGTACTGCGTCTAAAAGTCGCGACCAAATGGCTGCTCCTTGGATAAACCGAAAGGAACCCTATTTAACTCATACAGATTCCAATCGCTGCAAAATGTGGTAATGTGCTTGGAATATTCGGTAAGTGGGATTTGATGATATGGCTGGTTTGATTTAAGACAGTGAACCAGCATGCGCCAACAAACCAAATAAGACAATCGTGTAGGTCAGTTAGCGGTCCTGACTCTAAAATCATCTTGTAATTAAGAGCTCTATAGACCACTACTAGACGGTAACCTGCCCATTGCCCTTTGGGACTAAAAACATCTGCTAGGCATACAGGGAGGTACATGGTCTTATAACGCCACCGTGGAGCACTTTATCGACGAGATGCTACAAAGCTTTCGCTTTCGAGGGTGACGTCCGGTACATGGGTTGTCGGACAGAAATATCATTGGTCAACCTTATTTTATACTTAAGCCTATTCGCAACCACCAGCGTGTGGGTTAAGACTTCTGTGAACCAACAGAGCACCTCTCCTAAGCACTTACCTTCAGTTGCGTCCAAGTGACTTACCTCAGATCCCATATCTAACGCTACGGCTCTGTTGACCCCAGCACCCACTGATAAGAACAAAAGCGAGACTTCCTACCAGGACGAAATTTAAACAGAAAGCTCCTATTAGCGTAATTCAGATCCAGCCCCTTTCATTGGATAAAGTCATAGCCCAAAAGCAAATTAACAGATAAATCCTCAACTACAGTCAGCTCTGTTGGCCATGCAACACATTGAACACCAAGGCTCCCCCGCAAATAGCCTTCCACAGACAACGACTGCCAATTGGTAGTACGACATCTCTGGGCTACAGCTCGTAAGGGAGGAAGCTTACATAGAGCATGGTACCTCAAATACCAATCACGATCCAGTAATGATAGGCTGCTTCCAGAATCAAGCATGGCAGATAAAGGTTAGAGCATTAACTCCATAAAGGAAAAGATGGGACTGATTCATTACTGCCCTAATTCGATTACATTGCTTTGGTAGTAGTAGAGTCTTGCGTGGTTCACGTTTCAGCTTACATCAGTTGTTCAGACGCCCCGCACACCTTACTGGTTATTCACGTACAAAATGTCCCTGCCTGCCACACCGAAAACAACCCCTCTCATTTGATAGCAAAGGCCCCATTTCCTTATTCCCTTGCTGTTTGCCATCTCCTGTAACAAGAAAGTTTTTTGTCAAGTTATGCTTCTCGTCTGCAAACTGTACACCTTCAATCTTATAGACCAAACCATTTAATTCCAGAAATGTGGGGGTTTCCGGAAAAACATTATCTGGTTTTATTCCTTCCAAAATATTTTCCACTGCTTTACGCTTAGCTACTTCTGAATCTCAGGTGGAGAGAGCAATGTAACTTTCCCCACCATATTGCTCAAGGATCTCACTGTACAACTGAACACACAAAAAATACTTATTCATCAGCTTGCTCCTAACTCTTAGAGATTATGTTAGATTAGATTCAGTTTTCGTTCCATAGGCCCAAAAAATGAGATGATTCTCGTGGGTGTGGAACATGTCAGAAAGTATTACATAAAAACGTAAAACATTTGAATACAGTACTTACTCCCTTGATCATTTGTCAGGAGATAGTCGAAAACGAGCTAATACAATGCAGTGAACTGAGACAGCTAATGTTTACAGATCTAACACACTGTCAAAATGAAACATTGGTATCCACTATTAATAAAGTTATCATACGCAAAATACCTAATCTTGACTGTTGTGACGAAGTGCTGCCAAAACTGAAATCTAACAGATATTTTTACTTAAGCTGACTTAACAGTCTCTGTTAAGATATTCATCTGTGGAGTAGAAGGAGTTGCCTATCAAAAAGTCTTTCAAACTCTGTTTAAACTTGCTTTATGTGATACAAGTTTTTAAGGGTTGCTGGCAATTTATTAAAAATGTGTGTTCCTGAATATTGGACCCCTTTCTGACCAAGGGAAGTGAGTTTAGGCCTTTATGTAGATTCTTCTTATTCCTAGTATTGATACTGTGTACTGAGCTATTGGTTGGAAACAGAGATGTATTACTTGCAACAAATTTCATTAAGGCATAAACATACTGAGAAGCAATGGTAAGAGTACAAAGTTCCTTGAACAGGTTTCTACAAGATGTTCTTGAATTTACACGACAAATGTTTCATATTACACGCTTTTGCTCCCTAAAAACTTTTGGTTGCTTTGATGAGTTACCCCAGAATATGATCCCATATAATAGAATGAAAGTAAGCAAAGTATGCAAGTCTTTTTTTATTTATATCTCCTACATCTGACATCATTCTCACGGCAAATACATACTTGTTTAGGTGCTTAAGCAATTCTGTGGTATGCTCTTCCCAACTGAATTTATTATCACGTTGAAATCCCAGAAATTTAGCACTGTCAACCTCTTCGATCTTCATGTCTTCATACGTTATACTCATGCTGGAAGGAAATATCTCATTGGTTCTGAACTGAATATGGCGTGTCTTCTCAAAGTTTAATGACAACGAAACAACAAATTAGCTTTAAACCACTTATTAATGTCAGTGAAAATTTGATTAGCAGCTATTTCTAAATCTGTACTTGACTTGCTACTTATTGAAATGTTTGAATCATCTGTAAACAAAACAAACTTAGCATCTGGCAATGTAACAGATGAGAGGTCATTAATATACACAAGAAAAAGCAATGGACCCAAAATGGAACCTTGAAGAACACCACATGGAATTAATTCCCAGTCAGATCAAGACTGACTGCTTATGGCACAGGTATTTTGCAACGACACCCTTCGTTTCCTGTTAGATATATAAGACCTCAACCATTTTGCAGCATTACCGGTGACACCATAATACTCTAATTTACTTAGGAGAATGCTGTGGTTCGCACAGTCAAAGTCTTTTGACAGGTCAAAGAAAATGCCAATAGCCTGTAATTTATTACCTAGTGAATTAAGTATATTCTCACTGTAAGTGTAAATAGCTTTCTCTATATCAGAACCCTTCAGAAATGGCAGCCTTTCCTGATTGATTTTTTTCCTTAGATCCCACAATGTCCCCTGGTCATCAGTATCTTAGTGACATTGTTACTAAATAACCCTGAGGTAAAGGGTTATGTAGCTGAAGGTACACCCGATGTGAAATCCCAAGTGCATCATCTTGAAACTCGAAAGGGATAGTTAGCCATAAAATATCCACCACTTGTACAAGACCCTCAACCAATAGAAACTAATTCCTTGAAGCAAGTTCATAATGGGATCTGGTAATCTAGCAAATGATTCAGGTACCAATTGATTCCAAATTCTCTTGTCCATAAGACAACCTGATTCATTAACCTCTTTTGGAGAGGAACAACCCTCTTGATCTATCATTCCAATGTCAGCCCAACCCAGCATGTTAACTCTAATTTGTAGTTCTGTGGCTTGGGTGAGTAACTGCTCAATAACAAAAGCCTGTTCCTTACTAATCTTAAAGTGTTTCAAACACTGCAATCAGTTAATGCTGTGATTAATTTGAGTTTGAACTCCATATACTTGGTTGTGGGTAGGATCACTGGCTTCCAAGTGGACGATGTTCTCGTGCACACCATAGAGAGTCACAGTGCGAATGTTAAGTGCTGGACCTACCTTATCAGTGCTGTTGGCGGGAATGCAGACCAGACATTGCAACATGGTGTACAAGTGCATGTCAAGTTCTACAATGCTTCCGTCTCCTGACCGACCATGAATTTTTAGTTCATAAAGAAGCTGCTTTTGCTTAAGTCATACTGCACACAGGCAACTTCTTGGCTTCATTACCTCTGCAGCATTATTCTGAAACGTTGGAGGAACGATAGTTTCCCCACAAAGCAGAACATAAGACAACAGAGGAAAGTTTTTAACTGTGAATGATGTTTTTAAAGACCAGTTAATCAGCCACAGCTAACAAATAACTACTCCCTGGAGTTAACTGCTGCTATGCTAGGCCAACTTGGCGTCAGCGTAAATAGCTGCTGGGTGGGAGGGCCACACCACAAGTAAAAGGAAGTAATTTTTCAAACACCATTGACGACAAAATAAAAAATTTCAGCAATATTTATTTTAAAAGATTGTTCTGTATATTACTTCTAATCAAATTACTTGTACCTTGAGTGTAAACTTTTTCAAAAGAAATTCAGTATAAAATTCAGAACAAGAATCTTTAAGTTGTCGTCTTCACAGGTGCTAACAACCTGGTGGAGCCAGCCGCCATAACAGGATCACCCAATGGGACCCATGGGAATGGACAGAAGGGCAGTTCCAATCAAATCACTACAACAGACTACAAGCTAAGATTAGATTTCAAATGTAAACAGACCAAAAACAAATTCCTTTTTTTTAACCAAAAACTGCAATGCTTTAAAGTCTTAAGCTATGCCACAATAGAAAAGTTCCGTAAACATTAAAATATCTGAATTTACTGAGCTTGGTCTGACATGAACAACTATAAATAATTTAAACCCCAAAATTTTTAAACCTTAATCTATTTAAGAGAATTTCGTTATAATTGCAGAACAACTGAAGTTTGAACAGTACTGGTAATAATGAATGTATTACAATTAATTAAACTGAGTTAACTTAAGAATAAAGAACCTCTTCATGATTTAATAACTGTAAGGAATTCAGAACGGCAACGTCCATCTGTGAAGTAAAACTATATTGACCTAGTTCAACACAATTCAATGAAAAATGCAGTACAACAGTCTTTTAGCACAAGCTGTCATTTGTGGATTATATTACTTAATGCAATAGGTACCAAACCACCAGTGCAATGTGTCATAATGACTCAAAATCTGATTCAGATTGAACAGCAGCTGTACAACTTAAGAAGTACACAAACTTCTCTAGACTAACAAGGCCTTCAATTTTCCCAACATGAGGAATATAATTCTTATAATTAACGGTAACCAAAGGTTGAAACTGCTTTGCTTTCCAAAATGGTGTAGGCTAATATACCAGGTGATCAAAAAGTCAGTATAAATTTGAAAACTGAATAAATCACGGAATAATGAAGATAGAGAGGTACAAGTTGACACACATGCTTGGAATGACATGAGGTTTTATTAGAACCAAAAAAATACAAAAGTTCAAAAAATGTCCATCAGATGGCGCTTCATCTGATCAGAATAGCAATAATTAGCATGACAAAGTAAAGATGATGTTCTTTACAGGAAATTCTCAATATGTCCACCATTATTCCTCAGCAATAGCTGTAGTCGAGGAATAATGTTGTGAACAGCACTGTAAAGCATGTCCGGAGTTATGATGAGGCATTGGCGTCAGATGTTGTCTTTCAGCATCCCTAGAAATGTCGGTCGATCACGATGCACTTGCGACTTCAGGTAACCCCAAAGCCAATAATCGCACGGACTGAGGTCTGGGAGGCCAAGCATGACGAAAGTGGCGGGTGAGCACACGATCACCACCAAACGACGCGCGCAAGAGATCTTTCACGCGTCTAGCAATATGGGGTGGAGCGCCATCCTGCATAAACATCGTATCTTCCAGCAGGTGATTATCAGCCAGGCTGGGGATGATGCGATTCTGTAACATATCGGTGTACCTCTCACCCATCACGGTAGCAGTTACAAAACCAGAATCACGCATTTTCTCGAAGAAAAAACGCCCGATGACGGTAGATGTGATAAATCCAACCCATACCGTGACTTTCTCGTCGTGCAATGGTTTCCACTACAGTTCTAGGATTTTCGGTACACCAAATTCTGCAGTTGTGGGCGTTGACAGACCCTCGGAGCGTCGGTCCACAACATGTCACTCAACCAATCGTCATCTTCCGCCATCTTTTAAAACGCCCGCACCGCAAATGCCCTCCGCTTCACTAAATCGCCAGGTAACAGTCCATGATGCCGATGAATTTTGTACGCATAGCATCGGAAGGTACGCCTCAGTGCCAATCAAAAAGTAGTGTATGGAATGCCGGTGCGACGTGCGACTGCGCGAGTGCTGACTTCCCCGTGCATAGACGAACCCGCTACAGTCTCCATTTCTTCCTGAACTGTCTCAGCAGCATTACGCCTTGTGCTCGGTCGGCCACTACGGGGTCTATCGTCTAAAGAACCCGTGACTTCGAACTTCGAAATCGTTCTCGCCACAGCTGCATTTGTCAACGAACCTTTACCCATTCGAATCTCCTTCCTATGGAGATAGGATCGTAACGCTGAACTAGCACATTCCCCATTCTGATAACACAACTTCACTAAAAGCGCTTTTTCAGGCAATGTCAACATGCTGCGACTGCTGGCGCATCTGATTCTCTCTCTCATTACAGCTCCTTTTATACACGATTGTCATGCCCAGTCACTGATGTTTTGCTGTCCAGCGCCATCTGTCGGACATTTTGTGAACTTTGTTATTTTGGTTCTAATAAAACCCCATGTCATTCCAAGCATGTGTGTCAATTTTTACCTCTCTATCTACATTATTTCGTGGTTTATTAAGTTTTCAAATTTATACTGACTTTTTGATTACCCGGTATTTTGACTGCTTTCATTAAGCAAAATGAAAACTGAAAACAAACACTAAGAAAGTTCACTCAACAATTTGGGCTAAGTTCATGTTCAAGCATTTGCCACGAAATACAAAACACACAAAGGCTACAATGCATTGCATTTATACAGTCTGTCAACTTCAGCTAGAGTGAAAATACGAGTGGAATCGATTACCGCCTAAATTTATAGCACTTCCTATAATACAGTTGAGCAACATAGTTCTACAGAATTTACAGTAAAAAAATGGTTCAAATGGCTCTGAGCACTATGGGACTTAACATCTGAGGTCATTAGTCCCCTAGAACTTAGAACTACTTAAAGCTAACTAACCTAAGGACATCACACGCATCCATGCCTGAGGCAGGATTCGAACCTGATACTGTAGTGGTCGCGTGGTGCCAGACTGAAGCGCCTAGAACCGCTCGGTCGCAACAGCTGGCTTTACACTTAATTTCAAAACTAAGTCACACATTGTCACACTGCATAAGAATTGAACGGCCACAGTAAACAAGCAATAGGAATAGTCACCAACATAACTGTAGTCTTGACAATATGGCCAGGTGGGTTAATACATGGACATTCCCAGCACAAGCAATTGGCACCAAAGTGCACGGGACTCATGAAACTCAGAAAAAGCTTTTGCAGCAGCCAGAGCTACACAGCACATTCCAATAACCATGCAGGTGACTCGGTATACTCATGACTGGCCAAAGTCCACTGGCACAGCCCTATGTCAACAACTGGCCCTGGTTCGTCTCACTTGTACTCGATATGGTGGCTCACTTCCTGGTTGCCTAGCAGAGCCATCACTACACGACTACACCATTGGTCAGTCCGAGGCTGGCTGTCTACATCCCCCAGAGTTCTCTGGGCATGCCTTCTAATACCCCTGGCATGGCACTCACTCAAAGACAACGCCTACAGTTGGCAATCAAAATCGGTAGGAGTCTCAGTGGCTCAAAGTCCACTTCGTTTTCACCCATCTCGATATACTCATTTAAACCTCTCCACCTCCTCAACCCGGCAAACCAACGCTAGGCTCTTATCACGGTGCAACAGCAAAATGGTATTCTGTACCAAAACGTTTGTGCCCCACCACCAACTAGCCCCTTTTAATGCATGTCCTGTCTCAACATGACATTGATACCTTCATCCTTAATGAAACGTTCCTTCAACACTATTACACCATCCAAGCCTCAACCTATATCCTCTACCATACAGATAATCCCCTTCCACTGGCCAGAGGTGACACTGCAGTCGGCCACCACAAGAACATCCTCACTCGGCCACAACTCTTACTCAGTAACCCTGCTGAACACCTTATCATTAGCATCTTCTTCAAAATCCTGTGCTACTATTTACATTCTACCTAATGATGCCGTACCATACAATTTCCTCACTCACACAGACCATAACTTTTCCATCTATATTATTGCCAGTATCCTCAACATTCATAGTAATTCCCCTGCAGAACTACAGTGGTGGTGACAGTTTATAAACTCTCTCCAAGGTGATGTTGTCCCCATCCCACAGCACACCCATCCTGAAAGCAACACCATCCAAATGTTGTCCCTGCATCGTCCAGCTTCCCTTGATGTATCACTGCAAAAGTTCTCAATCCAACTAGAGATGACTAGCTTCCTGTTCTCCTCACTATCTCCTACACCCTACCACATCCCCATACACCTCATTCCAATCTCCATCCAACAGCTATCCATGGCTACTCCCACATCAACTGCAATTCCTATCAAGAATCAATAGGTATTGAGATTGGAAGCCACCCCATAACCATCCACCAGCATGACAATATCCCCCAAGCCATTGCCTCTCTGGAGCAGACCTTGTCAGACACTTTATCCATCCACATCCTTGCTCCTTCCCAAGGGCTCATGACTAGGATACATTCACACACCTAAGTACAGAGACACATCAGGAATGTACTCAGTGCTAAAAGCTCATGTGCTCCTGCACCTCACCCATCTGCTATCCCAAGAGCGCAACATCTGCAAATCCACTGTTTTGTCTTCTCCAACCTAGAGAAAACCAACAACGCTGTACAGCATACTGGTCTCCTTTCCAAACTACAGATATACGTACTTCCAGTTAATTGTGTTCGACTTATTGCATCCTTCTTCTCTAATCGCCCATCCTTTGCCACTATTAACAACACCAATTCCCACAAATTTCATCACAATGTATGTGTGCCCCAAGGCTCTGTCCTCTCTCCTATATCTCCTTTACATTGCTGATATGTCCAAACCATCTCCATCACTACACCTCCTTCAGTACAATGATGACACCTTTTTCATCATCCTCTGTCCTACACTACAGAAATCCCAACGATTCCAACGAATCTACCTCAATTATTTTATTTCCTGGTGAGTGGTGTAACCAATATCTCCTCATGGTCAGCCCATACAAATCCCAGGCAATAATGTTAGGACACACTATCCACAGCTTCCAACTCCATGACTTCTACCTTACCATTTACGACTGCCCTATCCAGGTAACTAATACACTAAAATATCTTGGACTAACCATCGACCGACGACTAACAAGGAAATGTTACCTACTAACCATCCAGCATAGAGCCTCCAATAGAATAAAAATACCAAGTGGCGAACTTGGGAATGCATATCTCCACAATTAAAAAGTCCTGAGTCGACCCATCCATTGTTATGCAAATGTTACATGGATATCTGTCCCATCGGAAGTTTATAAGTCGCTCCATAGCCTTGAATGCCACATACTTCACGTCGCTTTCTGCATGCATTTACTATCGGCCACATGGATCCTTTGACGACTCATCAAGTTCCCCCCTCTCACTGAAGACCTCTGAACAACCTACTTCTTCTGCAAACTCGACTTCAATAACCGCAAATTTTCCCCACTAATTTCCAATCCTAGTACACTGCTGTATCTACTGACACATTCCACTAACCCTACACTTACATACCTTCCACATACTCTCCAAAATACTTTCAGCGTTTCCCCCTCCCAGATCATGAACTCCATCCTGACATGTACCAATATTACTAACCTTAAAGCCAACCCCAACATTTCATCTAATCAGGCCTCCTTCTTTCTCCCCTCCTCATATTTCCCTACTCCTTTTGTCACTTTCCACCTTCTTTCCCTATCCACTTTTTCTCTTCAGATTTTAGTCTGACCAACACCCCCAACTAACCCTGCCTCCTTGTCCCCCAACAGCCACTCATATCCCATCGATACCACACATCAGTCCTCCATCCTTACACCACCGCCTTCCTATCCTCCCCAACGACCAGTCACCAACGGACTGCCTATCCCAGGGTAGATCATTACAGTTTTGGTGACAGTGAAGTATTTGGATTCAACATCAGTGTTTTCATAAACGTTTTAAATGTACTCTTATTGATTTTTGTTTGTTTTTACATTTTATTATTACTGTTTTTAACAAAAAACGAAGAAAGTCATGTTCATGCATAAAAACTTTGATAAATATCTCCTTCAAAATTTTTAAATTCTATTGTAAATAACTTCACAACGACTGTGTTTTTCTTTTTCTCTGTTAGATTATTTGTCTTTTGGCTGAAGAAAGGATTGAATGTACCACTGACAGCCCATGCGCCCCCCCCCCCCCCCCAAAATAGGCTGAGGGGGATGAAATAAAAATAAAGGAAAAAAGGATGCATTCACATCTGAGTGTTGGACTCCCTCATCTCCAGCAACTGTTTACTAGACTGGACTGAGCACTTTCTCGTACTGAATCGATAGTTCGTCATTCATCAGTTGCCACTGTCATACGCTCCACAAGCATTACCTCTTGTGTGCCTGTTTTGTTTGTGTCATCAAGACTTCTTCTCTGTGCATTTGCATTCACCATCATCCTAATCTTGTCCTGTGGATCGTCATCATCGTCATCTCCTCCACTACCTCTGATTCACCACTTCTGACGTACTGTGTTTGCCTCTGCTGCCTCCATCTCAGTCGTTAAGTATTGTTGTAGTCACCACCACATTATCCTGGATGTTGCTGATGTTATTCCCTGTCACCTGGGCGACACTAGTAGTCATCGTTTACTAACTGTTCCCTGTACTCTTACCCCATAATGGAAATTCCTGTGATGTCTATCATCTATAACAACCATCCCTAGCTCCCACTGTCATCACATGGAGCACTTCCTCCAATCCATCAACCTGTTCCACTCTCCCCACTCCACAGTCTTGTCCCCATTACAATCACTTCCTTTGCCTACTCATCCCTTCCCGTGACATCTCCCCCATCTTGTACCACATCCTTCGCCTATCCCCCACTTCCAACTTACCAACACCAAACACTTCCCCTGTTCAACCACCAGCAGGGGTGACATCTCATCATGATATAGCAGCAATATTATAAGTTGCAATACCTGTCACCCAGTCAACAAGCTGCCGAACCAACTCCAGCCAAATGGAAAAACCTGCACCACAACATATTCCATTATTCCCAGTTCCCCTACACTCATTCCATCCTGCTATCTCCAATAAATCACAGAAACGCACTAACATAAACTCCTCTATCAGTATTGTCCTTAGATACCCCAAATATGTCCCCATCCCATTGAACACATGGACATCGGCCACACCTGCACTTTCTTCCCATCACTTCACGCCTTTATCTTATCTTGCCCTGATCCCAAATACCTTAACACCAAATCCCTTACTCTTGAAATCAGTAAGTACACCCCACACATTCCCAATGTCCAGATATCATCTCCAGTCCTACCTGCATTGATATCTCAACCTAATCCACCAAATACAAAGCCAATTTTCCACCCATCAAACTAGAACTAACCATGCTTGTTCAAGCTGTTGATGATCCTAGCCATACTGGTAACTCCTTCCTCCCACCTCTCACTGCTGAAGATATGATCAAATTGTCCACCATTGTCCTTCAAAATATTCACCCATCCTCAAAACTTCACACTGTACAACAAAGTTCTGTTGCTCCGCACTCCACATTTCATCTCAACACCCTAGCCACCTGCTACCAAAACCACTTCATATTTACCTGCCTCAGGATTGTCGTTTAGACCCTCTCCACCCCTAACCCACACAACCCATTCTCTAGCTTCTCATCAAGGTGTGGCAGCAATACAGTGTCTTGTATCGTAATATCCACTCCCTGTCCACCAAAAATCCCTTTTTATTGCATACTCTGTCCAAATAAAGCATCTGTAGATTCATCCTAAGTAAAACGTTCATCCAACCCTATCACACGATCTGAACTTCTCCCTACATCCTCCACTGTACAGATAATCCACTTCCCTTGGCCATAAGTAGAGATACAATCCGTCATCAGAAGAATATCCTCAGTCAGCCGTAACCCTTACCCCCACTCAACACAGATTATGATCACCTCACCATAGATTGGAAAAACCCACTCACCTGTCTCCACTGAAAAGCTTCTGATTTTCTTAAATGGTGCTACATCCTTGTTTCCCCTCCTACCTGCAATGCCTATGACAACTCTCACCCCACCCATTTCGCAAAATGAAGAACCAAGTCCCAGCCTGCCAAACTAGAACTCACTGTCTTGATTTATTCCATTGTTAACACCATTCATGCCAAAAGTTTCCTCCGCCCACCTCCCACTGCTGAAGATATAATAATTCTTGAATTTATGGCACTCATCCTCCAAAACATCCATCCATTTCAACAACCACACTCCTCTAACAAATCTCTCTTGGCTGCCCACCCAGTCTTCCATGTCAACTCCCAAGCCACATACACCAATGACCAGGTCCACCTCGTCTTCACCCACCTTCGCACCTGGTCTGAACATTTTCTAGTCCTCATTTACACAAATCTCACCCAAACCCTTATCATGACGTGACCAAGTTGCGATATGCTTTTCTACAACATCCATCCCATACAACAAACAGACAACTCTTTGTATAAACCCTGTCCAACAAAGTTCCCATTTCTTCATTCTTAGTTAAACATCCCTCCAACCTAACCACCCTCAAAACCTCTCTCTGTATCCTCTACCATACAGGTAACCCCTTTCTCCTGCCCAGAGGTGAAGCTGCAATCAGCTACCAAAAGAACGATCCTGTTCTGCTACAACCCTTCTACAATTCTCCAACCACACACGTTATTACCACTTTCTTTAAAACCTTGAGTGTCACCTGTGCCACCACCTACATCTGACCTAATCACCCCATCCCCTATGACTTTCACACACACACACTGTCTACATTACTGCTGCTGACCTCAACAGCCATCCCTGCAGAACCCTAGCGGTAGCATCAGTGTACAAATTCCCTCCAAGATGACCTTGTCGTCATTCCACAGCACACTCTTCCCGAAAGTAACACCATTCCAAACATCATTTTAGCTTTCCCCAAACTTCTTGGGCACTTCCCTGCAGCAATCCTTCATCCAGTTGGAAGTGATCATCTACCTGTTGTCCTCAACACCCCCTACATCCTACCTCATCTCATGCTCCCTATCACAGTTTCCATCCAGAGGTTATCCAAGAGTACTCCTGTGCCAATTGGGATGCTACTACGGATCCATAGATACTCATATTGGATATGGTGATATCCCTTACACTATGAGCTTCTTGCAGCAGATACTGTCAGGCCACATATTTGCCCACATCCATACCAAAATCACATATCTTCATTACATCACTCCCCCCCCTACAAGCCTTACACCTTCTCTGAAAATCTCATCGCCTGTACTTCTTCTTCTCTTCTTCCAATCATTATCGGGGTATACTCACATGCCACCAGCAAATACAGAGATACGCCAGAAACTTATTAAATAAAAAAAAAATGCACTGGCCCCAGACATGCACCAGACTCAATGCTACCCTCCCCATTAACTCTTCAAAGTATTCGAAATCATGCCATTGAGTTACAGGTAACAATTCCATCCTTCACTATCTGCTCCTCCATAATAACCATACCCTACCTGACAATCTGGGCAAAGCTGACCACTTTGTATCTTATCTCTTCCTTACCATCCATGAAGTCGCAAACATCACTGTCTCATCCCTGGCTCCCAGCTTCTACTACTTCTACAACATATTACAAACATTATTAAGGACACTAGTCACAGTACTCATTGTAAAACAAGTACTTCAAAGAAAATGTATCACATTCCCTGGTCATAAGCATATTAGCTTTTGCCACCTCAAACAATGCCCCTTTCCTTTCTGGTCACCCTCGCAAACCTCTTTATCTCTATCGTCTAAAGAGGTTCCTACTTTGAAATGTGGGAAACATCCAAAATCCTGCTTTTTCTCAAACCCCACAAACACCCTTTCAGTACCACCTCTAACCGACCCATTGACCTTACTTCACTATTCAGCAAAGTCTTTCAATCCATCATCCCATGATGCATCCACCGACACCTGCACCAACACCATCTCCATCGTGTTAACCAGTGTGGCTTCCATTCCAAATTCTTCTCTGAAGACCAACTCCTGTACCTCACTCACCTCATATCCCAACAACTCGACACCCAAATATTCGCCAATTTTGTCTCCCACAACCTGAAGAAAGCCTATGGCTGAGTAAGGCATTCCAGTTTCCTTTTCAAATTCCAAACATACGCATTTCCATTTTCCTATGTCCACCTTATTTGATCCTTCCTATGTAAACGCTCATCCCCTGTTACTATGGAAATATTGCTTTTTGAATAATTAATAGAATATGCCCCAACGTTTAATTAAGGCTAAAATACATGAAGAATAAATTTTCTCTGTGTAAATAAATCTGTAAAGTAAGGAGAGAAGGTCATGATTTAATATAAGGAATGTATTTTTTTGCTGTTCTGATAAGGAATATTCCAGAGAAATGTTTACATATCGAGACTGTAAAGCAAGTTGACGGCAATCGCCGTTATTTTGGTTTTGGATTATATAAAAGCAGGAGCTGTAAGCTCTCTCTTGTTTGTTTTCGTTGGCTGTTTAACAAAATGTGAGTGTCCCTCTCGTATCTGTAACTTTTGGCTAAATAAGTACGCTAATTTAATTACAATAGAAATGTTTGAATTAAAATGTTTGAATTAAGAAACTACTTTCCTTTTCCATTAATACCACATCTCAAATTATTATGTTGCATTTTCGAACTTTTTCAGGCTGCAGCGAAGGTCAGTTACCGACGAATTGTTTGTTGGCTACAGCCGCATGCTACTAGTGTTCAATCGGCATTTGCTTTATTATACTTTTATTTCAGCGTCACTGAGATATCTTTCATCGATCTTTTCGATCAGTATCCGGGTAAAGTAACCACGCAAGCTGCGTAATTTTGAGATCGGTCGCTGGCCTCTAAACAATGCCGCCGGTCAACGTTCTCGTCGGTCTGATGGCAGTCTGATGCTGGATGGCGGAACATAATTTCATTATCGACAAGTATAAATTTTCTATGCACCATTTTATTGTTTCAGAAGCTTTGCCACCAGCAAAAGTGATAAATATAATATTACATTTTTTTAAAAAATACCAGTAATATTATATTGGCGCACCCAACGTGTAGCTCGAACAAAAAATTGTATGATGTTAACTGATGCTTGTTTGTTCTGTTTTTCATGAACATTGTTGGAGTCAAGAACAAACTGATGACGCTACACAAAAAATAAACGAAATTATCTTATTTATTTAATCATATGGCTAGGGCCCCCCGTTGTCAGGTCGTTCGCCAGGTGCCAGTATTTCAATTTGACGCCATTTCGGCGACCTGCAGTTGATGAGGATGGTAGGGTGATGATGAGGACAGCACAACATCCAGTCCCTGGGCGAAGAAAATTCCACGACCCAGCTGGGAATCGAACCCGGGCCCAGAGCATTGACACTCTGTCACGCTGACAATTTTTTTTTATTCCACAAAAACAGTAACAAAAATGGCTAGCTTACAATGAAATGACATAAATAAGGTGACAGATAATTGCAGTCATAAATCACAGCATTCAAAGAATGAGGAATGATATGCAGTCTTTGCAGTAGCACACATTTAGCATCTCCACTGTCATCTTCAACTGGTGGCAGTTCTTCATGCACATTTTCTTCTTCTGCAGCCTGAGGTTCCTCATCATCATTTCCCATACCCAAATTAATCATTCAGTAAATCCTTGATGTGTATTCCTTCCAGGTAAATTACGTGGACAAAAGAGCAGTCTCGAACAGCGACATCGCAAAGTTCTTCACTGCCTTGTTATTTTTTCAGTTACAGCCTTCTAAACGCATCCTTAAGGAGTTCAAGATCTTCCTTTATAACAGACACCAAATGTTTGCCGTCATATTCTTGTCTCTTCTGTACTACTGATTTATTTTTCATGTGTGACTTGCAGGTGAGGTTAGGGTCGGGAACGTGACACAACCCATCCCCTCTCCACGAGGAATCCAGTTCCTAACCTATAGCCATTCTGTTGAAGACAATTCACAGCATGTTACCATATTTCTTATTGTGATTCTGATACTTAAGTGTTTTCTCGAATTCATTTTCCATATACATGTTGTATTCAATATATTCATCGCTCCCAATATTGTTTAAAATGTAACTTGTATATTTACCTATTAACCAAATCACTGTGTTATTTTTTGCCTGAGGGTATTAAATTTCTTATTGTCTGAAGAAAATGTTAGTTGGTACATTGTTTGCTGAAGTTCTTGTCATTTGAGCCATTTTCTCCCTGGTCCACCTCCAGTTGATAATCCGATCTCCGCATGTGTAACGATGAGGCACACTATCAACGAGATTGCATTTGCTGCAGGGGTTAGTGTCACTTAAACCGATGGCAAAGAGGCGCTCATTAGTGCTGATGATGTTATTGACCATCTTGTACCACGCTGTTCTCACGTCAGACGAAAGAACATCACTACTGATGATTTTCCAGACCACATTCCATGCTATTCCAGTATATTTAGTTTCTATGTTATTTTTACTTTCATGTTTTCGTCTTTCAGCTAAAATCGCCTTTGCTGTAACGTTTTTGGAGTTTAAAAGATTTTTGCTGACATAGTTTAGTTCAAGATAATACTCCCTAATATGTTTTAGTTTAAAACTTATTTTTTGTATTTTTATCGGCGGCTGTACACTTCCTGGCCTGACAATGTCGTATAGTTTTGCTGTAATGCACCCTGGATCGTTACTCATTATGCTCCATGTTCGTTTGACATACAGTGCCATCGCTTTAGACTTGATGTCGGTTAGTCCCATTCCTCCACTGCTTGGATCCAAAACTGCTGTCTTCACCGGCACTCAGAGCAATTCCCCTTTCTACAAAAACTTTGCTAAGGTGGACACGATCGTCTTCGCCACCATTGATGGAATAGGAAGAACCTGTGCTATGTAGTAGGCCTTGGATAAAATTTATGAGGGGGGACCCAAAAATAATCGGAATTTCTTTCTAGAAAGCATATACTTTATTGTTTTAAAATACAACCTTAATCTCCTTCGAAGTACTCTCTATTAGCATTAATACACTTATCCAAACGTTCATTCCAGTGTTCGAAGCACCTTTTAAATTCGTCCTCTTTGACACCTGCTAGCAATTTCATAACATTGCGTTTTACGTCTTCCACATCCGCAAAACGCTTCCCTCTCAAGTCTCTTTTCATCCTCGGGAATAGGAAGAAGTCCGTGGGTACTAAATCCGGCGAATAGGGCGCCTGGGTCAGGGTAGTCGTCTTCGTTGAGGCCAAAAACAGGCGAACGCTGAGAGCCGTGTGCGCGGGAGCGTTGTCGTGATGCAGGAACCACACGCCAGAATCCCACAAAGCCGAACGTTTTCGCGACAAATTTCTGCGAAATCGTTTCATAACCTCCAAATAGAGCTGTTGATTTACTGTCTGGTTTTCAGGGACAAATTCAGAGTGTACGATCCCTTTGATGTCAAAAAAAAAAAAAAAAAAATTCAACATCATTTTCACATTCGATTTCACTTGTCGAGCTTTTTTTGGTCGAGGTGAGCCAGGTGACTTCCATTGTGATGACTGTTGTTTATTTTCTGGATCGTACCCATGGCACCATGACTCATCACCTGTAATGATTTTGTTGAAAAAATGTGGATCATCTTTGAACGGATCCTTCATTTCGAGACAGGCTTGAACACGACGATCTCTTTGATCTCCGGTAAGAAGCTTCGGCACGCATTTTGCTGCCACTCTTTGCATCCCCAAACTGATGGTCAAGATGCACTGAATTGAGCTCCAGGACAACCCGTACAAGTTGATTGTCGTGCTTCGATCTTCACTGATGAGATCATGGATTTTGTCTTGTTGTCTTCGCTTCAAGCAGTTGAAGGTTGACCAGAATGGGGATGATCTTCAACCACCATTTCTCCCATTTTAAACCGAGAAAAACATTCGTACACTTGCGTTTTACTAAGAGCATTGTCTTTGTAGGCTGTCTGAATCATCGCAACAGTTTCTGCGGCGTTCTTGCCGAGCAAGAAACAAAACTTCACTGCCCCACGTTGTTCGTAAGAACTAGCCATTTCCTTGTGTCACGTCTGCTCTGTACACACACTCAAAGAATTACCAAAGAAACCACACTTCTCACTGTTGGGTGACACCGCGTGGCAGAATGACTCAGCAGAGCTCCTACTACAACCCTCTGGCAGCGCAACCTGCTACTACAAGTACACTATGTGCAGCATTACGATTCTGGTTACTTTTGGGTCCCCCCCCCCCCCCCTCATACGTGCTAATAAACAGTATTCTCTGGAACTCTTCTATGCTACGTTGACAGTTTTCAATCAAAGCTCCCTTGATTTTTCTTGTCACTTCACGCCAATTTATTGCTATCATTTTTAGAACGGAAGTTGTCAGTGCTATTCCAAGAGCTTTCTGTTCATTAACATGGTTTGCCCACTCAATGCACAAGTTAGCAAGCCGCTTTATATTTAGAAATTTACTTTTGTTTTCATTTACCCACGCACCTGATGCGGAGCAGTATTTTGCAAGTGCCATCCCTAGCTGTGTCACATCTGCTTGGTCTCTGATGCTTACACCTACATCGTCCGTATAAGCACCTACCACAGTCTTTGTTCCTTGAATGGTAATGCCTGTCAGTCTCTGCTGTAGCTGTCCCAGGAAAAGCTCCAGCGATATAACGAACAGGGTAATGGATAAAGAGCTTCCTTGGGTAACACCCCTTTTTATTTCAATTTGTTTTGTCAGTTGACAGTTAACGGAGATTTGTGCAGTAAAACCCATTGCCATGTTCTTGATTATGTCGATGGTTTTTGGCAGGAAGTCCATTCCGTGTATTGTCTCTATCAGGTATTTGTGATTAATTTGATCAAATGCCTTATGGAAGTCTATGAAAAGCATTCCACATTTTATGTTACTTGCCTGCGTTAGTACAGTGACATCGCAATACAAAGTCACAGTTTGTAAAATCGTCCTTCTAAAAGCATAAGTCTGCTGTTGGCCTATGATGTCAGCACTTATTAATTACTCGAGCTATCATTTTATAATCCGAATTTAAAAGCGAAATCGGCCGTAGGTTGTTTATTTTTTGCAGCCTCTGTTCTCTGGGATCAACACGATTTTGCATTGTTTGAACTCTACAGTCACTGGCTTTCCCTGTAAGACTTCATTGACAATTTCGTTGAACTTTTCTTCCATTAGGGTCCAAAAGCGTTTATAAAATTCAATGGGCAGTCCGTCAGGTCCTGGGGATTTCCTAGCAGGGGAGCTGCACACGATTTCTAATACATCTTCCTTAGTGATGTCCAAAGAAATGTCCTCATCATCATCTCGCGATATTCGTGGAAGATATGTACCAAAGAGCTCATCGTTTTCCTTTTCGTTTGTTCCCCCTGACGCATACATAAGTTCATAGTACACTGAGATCTCTTTAATTATTTCCTTCTGGGTGGTGATTTTGGTACCATCATCGATTTGAAGTTCATCCATGAAACTTCTTCTTCTGTTCTTGGTGTGTCTGACAAGGAGGTACAATGCAGCTGTCTCATCTTCAGTGACTGACTCTGCTTTGGAGTTTATCTTAAGTCTCTTCAGTCTTATTAATTTTGCTTTTAATTGCTTGATGTCTTTTAATCTTGTAGGAATTGCGTCTGTCTGATTGTAGAGATCCCTTAGCACGCTGTAGTAGAATTCTACAGTCTGTTCCCTTTCTCTGGCCATATCTAAACCAAAAGATATTAAAACTTTCCTTAGCTTCAGTTTCGCTCGTTGAGTCCACCATTCCATCACACTTGGAAAATTGTTCAGTGAACGGAGACACATTTCCCAAGCTCTAGTTAGGGCATCTTCTAAGTCTTCTTCTGATAATAACGATACATTTAGATTCCACTGGCTTCTTACTCTTCAAGTAGGTTGTGGTGTTAAATTTACGCAGGTCAAGAACGCACTGCAATAGGAAAAACTAACGCGAACAGTTTCTGTTTTCAGTCCTTTATCTGCTAAATTTTCCTATACGTAAATTCTGTCAATTCTACTACAGGAATTCGTAACAATATGAGCGAAGTTCACCATTGTTGGGTATTTTATTTCCCACGCATCTTTTAATTTTAAATCAACAACAAGACCTCTCAGGTCAGTTGAATAACTGCAGTTGGGGATTTGATCCTTTCGACTCTACATCTACATCTACATCTATACTCCGCAAGCCACCTTACGGTGTGTGGCGGAGGATACTTATTGTACCACTATCTGATCCCCCCTTCCCTGTTCCATTCACGAATTGTGCGTGGGAAGAACGACTGCTTGTAAGTCTCCGTATTTGCTCTAATTTCTCGGATCTTTTCGTTGTGATCATTACGCGAGATATATGTGGGCGGTAGTAATATGTTGCCCATCTCTTCCCGGAATGTGCTCTCTCGTAATTTCGATAATAAACCTCTCCGTATTGCGTAACGCCTTTCTTGAAGTGTCCGCCACTGGAGCTTGTTCAGCATCTCCGTAACGCTCTCGCGCTGACTAAATGTCCCCATGACGAATCGCGCTGCTTTTCGCTGGATCATGTCTATCTCTTCTATTAATCCAACCTGGTAAGGGTCCCATACTGATGAGCAATACTCAAGAATCGGACGAACAAGCGTTTTGTAAGCTACTTCTTTCGTCGATGAGTCACATTTTCTTAGAATTCTTCCTATGAATCTCAACCTGGCGCCTGCTTTTCCCACTATTTGTTTTATGTGATCATTCCACTTCAGATCGCTCCGGATAGTAACTCCTAAGTATTTTACGGTCGTTACCGCTTCCAATGATTTACCACCTATGGCATAATCATACTGGAATGGATTTCTGCCCCTATGTATGCGCATTATATTACATTTATCTACGTTTAGGGAAAGCTGCCAGCTGTCGCACCATGCATTAATCCTCTGCAGGTCCTCCTGGAGTACGTACGAGTCTTCTGATGTTGCTACTTTCTTGTAGACAACCGTGTCATCTGCAAATAGCCTCACGGAGCTACCGATGTTGTCAACTAAGTCATTTATGTATATTGTAAACAATAAAGGTCCTATCACGCTTCCCTGCGGTACTCCCGAAATTACCTCTACATCTGCAGATTTTCAACCGTTAAGAATGACATGTTGTGTTCTTTCTTCTAGGAAATCCTGAATCCAATCACAAACCTGGTCCGATATTCCGTAAGCTCGTATTTTTTTCACTAAACGTAAGTGCGGAACCGTATCAAATGCCTTCCTGAAGTCCAGGAATACGGCATCAATCTGCTCGCCAGTGTCTACGGCACTGTGAATTTCTTGGGCAAATAGGGCGAGCTGAGTTTCACATGATCTCTGTTTGCGGAATCCATGTTGGTTATGATGAAGGAGATTTGTATTATCTAAGAACGTCATAATACGAGAACACAAAACATGTTCCATTATTCTACAACAGATTGACGTAAGCGAAATAGGCCTATAATTATTCGCATCTCATTTATGACCCTTCTTGAAAATGGGAACGACCTGCGCTTTCTTCCAGTCGCTAGGTACTTTACGTTCTTCCAGCGATCTACGATAAATTGCTGATAGAAAGGGGGCAAGTTCTTTAGCATAATCACTGTAGAATCTTAAGGGTGTCTCGTCTGGTCCGGATGCTTTTCCGCTACTAAGTGATAGCAGTTGTTTTTCAATTCCGATATCGTTTATTTCAATATTTTCCATTTTGGCGTCCGTGCGACGGCTGAAGTCAGGGACCGTGTTACGATTTTCCGCAGTGAAACAGTTTCGGAACACTGAATTCAGTATTTCTGCCTTTCTTCGGTCGTCCTCTGTTTCGGTGCCATCGTGGTCAACGAGTGACTGAATAGGGGATTTAGATCCGCTTACCGATTTTACATATGACCAAAACTTTTTAGGGTTCTTGTTTAGATTGTTTGCCAATGTTTTATGTTCGAATTCGTTGAATGCTTCTCTCATTGCTCTCTTTACGCTCTTTTTCGCTTCGTTCAGCTTTTCCTTATCAGCTATGATTCGACTACTCTTAAACCTATGATGAAGCTTTCTTTGTTTCCGTAGTACCTTTCGTACATGATTGTTATACCAAGGTGGATCTTTCCCCTCGCTTTGGACCTTAGTCGGTACGAACTTATCTAAGGCGTACTGGACGATGTTTCTGAATTTTTTCCATTTTTGTTCCACATCCTCTTCCTCAGAAATGAACGTTTGATGGTGGTCACTCAGATATTCTGCGATTTGTGCCCTATCACTCTTGTTAAGCGAATATATTTTCCTTCCTTTCTTGGCATTTCTTATTACACTTGTAGTCATTGATGCAACCACTGACTTATGATCACTGATACCCTCTTCTACATTCACGGAGTCGAAAAGTTCCGGTCTATTTGTTGCTATGAGGTCTAAAACGTTAGCTTCACGAGTTGGTTCTCTAACTATCTGCTCGAAGTAATTCTCGGACAAGGCAGTCAGGATAATGTCACAAGAGTCTCTGTCCCTGGCTCCAGTTCTGATTGTGTGACTATCCCATTCTATACCTGGTAGATTGAAGTCTCCCCCTATTACAATAGTATGATCACGAAACTTCTTCACGACGTTCTGCAGGTTCTCTCTGAGGCGCTCAACTACTACGGTTGCTGATGCAGGTGGACTATAGAAGCATCCGACTATCATATCTGACCCACCTTTGATACTTAACTTAACCCAGATTATTTCACATTCGCATTCGCTAATAACTTCACTGGATATTATTGAATTCTTTACTGCTATAAATACTCCTCCACCATTGGCGTTTATCCTATCCTTGCGGTATATATTCCATTCTGTGTCTAGGATTTCGTTACTGTTCACTTCCGGTTTTAACCAACTTTCCGTTCCTAATACTATATGCGCACTATTTCCTTCAATAAGAGATACTAATTCAGGAACCTTGCCCTGGATACTCCTGCAGTTTACCAATATTACGTTAACTTTTCCTGTTTTTGGTCTCTGAGGACGGACGTTCTTTATCAACGATGATAATGTCCTCTCCGGTAAGCCGTCAGGTATTTTATCGTTTCGCCCAAGGGGGGGTCCCTCTAACCTAAAAAAACCCCGTGTGCACGCCACACGTACTCTGCTACCCTAGTAGCTGCTTCCGGTGTGTAGTGCACGCCTGACCTGTCTAGGGGGGCCCTACAGTTCTCCACCCAATAACGGAGGTCGATGAATTTGCAACCATTATAGTCGCAGAGTCGTCTGAGCCTCTGGTTTAGACCCTCCACACGGCTCCAAATCAGAGGACCGCGATCGACTCTGGGCACTATGCTGCAGATATTAAGTTCAGCTTGCACTCCGCGTGCGATGCTGGTTGTCTTCACCAAATCAGCCAGCCGCCGGAAGGAACCAAGGATGGCCTCAGAACCCAAGCGGCAGGCGTCATTCGTTCCGACATGCGCTACTATCTGCAGCCGGTCACACCCAGTGCGTTCAATAGCTGCCGGAAGGGCCTCCTCCACATTACGGACGAGACCCCCCGGCAAGCACACCGAGTGCACACTGGCATTCTTCCCCGACCTACCCGCTATTTTCCTGAGGGGCTCCATAACCCGCCTAACGTTGGAGCTCCCTATAACTAATAGGCCCGCCCTCTGTGACTGTCGGGACCTTGCCGGAGAATCGGCCACTGGCCCAACAGGCGAGGCATCCTGTGGTGGCTCGGAAACGATGTCATCACCACTAGGAAGCACCCCGTACCTGTTGGAAAGGGGTAAGGCAGCCGCCACGCGGCCAGATCCCACCTTCGCCTTTCGGCCAGGCACGCGCGAGCCCACCACTGTCCGCCATTCACCCTGGAGTGATGGCTGACCGGTAAGATGCTCACTGCCGGAAGACGCAGCGACATCAGGGGTTCCATGTGATTCCAAGGCCACCGAAGTAGGCATAGGTCTCACCACAGTTGCCCCAACGCCACTACGAGCCGACGCCTGCGCCTCGAGCTCGATGAGCCTAACAGACAAAGCCTCCACCTGCCCCCGAAGAGTGGCCAATTCTCCTTGCGTCCGCTCACAACAACCACAGTCCCTACACATGACTATGTTTACCCTACTCTATACGGTGACAAATTCCCAAGATAATCTTCTGATGAGCTACTCTGGTAATCAAGAAACACTCACTGAAATACGAGACGCGAAAACTACGCTAGGTTTTCCCAGAAAAACTATTTAAAAGCTAAGCGCAGCAAATAAGTACAAAAACGCTTTATACAAACAGTACTCGCTGCTGCTGGTGCTCTCGCTCTGGCTGTCACAAGACAACTGCTGATTCAAGTGACTAGTGGCTAACGGCCGCGAAACAAACAAAAGACGGTTTTAGGGCGCTTTCTGTTCTAAACGATCAAGAAAACACTAAGAAATCTAACACGAAAACTACGTAAAGTTTTATCAAGAACTGTTAGTTACTATGCAGAGCAGATAAACACAAATAGAATCCCTTCCTTAGTGGAAGGTCGTAAACAAAATGCAAAATAAACGCTTTATACAAACAGTACTCGCTGCTGCTGGTGCTCTCTCAATACACAATTAAAGAATGTGGCTCTTGTAGCTCTATTACTGCTTCCAAAAGACGCATATAAATTGACAATAGTAACTTCTGTTACATTTATTCCGATACCTCGCCCCGATTCTAATTTATCAACGTGATGTACAGGGAAGCCTTCTCTAACTAAAATGCCCATGCCACCATTCAGCTACCAGGGGCGGACACGAAATTGACTGATGTAACGGGAATCAGAGCAGACTCTTAAGTAACAACATGTTACCAGTTGCCTTTATGTGGTGTGCGTACTGTAAAACCTTCAGTACACACACCATTATATTATTTGACTTGTCGCTCTAGCGAAGTAGGAGAGTGTCAGCAATATGTCTCGTGGTCAGACGATAGAAATGCCACTTGCACGCTTAGAGTAGCAGATTGACGGTGACCAACTTTAAACAGAACTTGATTAATTTTCACACACATTTATTAAAATAATAAAAGCATAGAAATAACTTAACTTGGTTCTGTATGCTATTTACAATTGACGATCTAAAGTTCCTTTGGTCTTGGTACGTTAATCTTATTCTCACATATCTCTGATACTTGACAAAGTGTCTATTCATTTATCTTCATGGCTATGTACAGGAATATGGTAATCTTATTAGGTGCAGACTGAATCTTGACTACAGACTAATGCAGATTAATGCAGACTGACTAATCGGAGGTCTGTATACTCGTTATAATACCCCGTGCGTTCATGTATCACTGCGCGAGTGTGATCTGTGAGGAGAAAAGGTTCTACGTTAGCAGTAATCTCATTAGCTGCGTTACATATTAATAAGCGGATCGGTGGAATCAGAATTTGCTCCGTCTTTATGGCAGCACCATCTTGTAGAGTGGAGACTGCGCTGTTGTGCTTAGCAGGACGCCCTCCAGTGGGAAAGTTGTGTACACGCTGACTACGCGGCACTATGTACACAACACTTTGCTTTCGTAGTCTGCAACGTGTAACTCATTTAATTCATGGTCAATTTTGGATTTTCTGCATTTTGCGTAGTTTGTAATTGCAGTAGGCATTGTTGCTGAGCGTTATACAAGATGGCTAAAGCGAGACGAAAATGAGTGATAGTGGATTGTTTTAGTTTGAAGCAGCCATATTGTCATTTTAGTAATACAACAATTAGTTTCTGGTCAATTTACGCTAATTATTTAGAGTGTTGCCAAGAGATTTTATTTCAAATTATATTTTCAATTTGCGTCATGACAAAGATACGTAAACCTGAAAACATGGATTCCGCAATTGATAGTGTTCCTGAAAATAACGTCGATGGTGGTAACAGCAGTACCGATCCGACGGTGGCAGAATCCAATGCTCGAAATGTGGTGGCAGAAGCTAATACGCAGGCACAAGCAACTGAAAGTGCCGAGCAAATACCTCCTCCTATCGTAGATCCCTTTTCTTTGTTATTCAATGAAATTGCTGAGATGATTAACGAACGCGATGAAGCGCTTGCTACATTCATAGGTACTACTCTTTCTGAGAGAGATGTAGCGCTGATATCTCAAATAAATAATACCTTGACTGAACGTGACAAACAGTTGGTCACTCAGTTCCCACTCAGGTAATTGAGGAATTAGTAAAAAAAATTACACACTAGTTTAGGAACAACAGCATCCGCAATTAACAACCTAAAGGAGGCATATAAGGATTTACCAGATACCGTTTTCAAACTATCGAAGGATGTGGCAACATTACAATTAGCACAGAAGACGGTGGAAGATACGATGCGCGAATTAACACAACATCTCGACAGGATGTCAGTGGGAACAGAGGTGTTAAAAACCAGGCTAGATGAACAGAGTGAAAAATTAAATACCGAATTTGCCAAGTGGGTTGAGCAGAAAGACAAAATGCTCACCGATAAAATAAATTCAGAGTGGAAAGGAGCAATACAACGTGTTGGGAGCGAAGCGATGACTGAACTCGGCACGGCAAATCAAACGCTCCGCTTGGAAATAGACCACATAAAGCACATTATACATCACAACCTTCCACAGTGGCGATACGAAGTTTCGTCACAGGTGAAATAAATGCGATGTGCGGTGAAAACAATACCACAGCCGTCACGGGAAGTACCGACTATCGATACGCAAATGCAGGACGCATACGTTGCAGGTCCACTAAGCTCAGGGACATACTTTGAAGCGTGTCAGCCCGTGAACTCCCCTGCAAAAAAATCGCGTGATGAGATGAGGCCAAGTGCAACCTTAACAGAGGTCTTTCAGGAAGGAGGCCTGTTAAAACACAGACAATTTCAGTCTTTATCCCAGACAAAAGACAAGTTCATCCTGAAATTTTTATAAGTTCATTCTGCAACGAACTGCCCAAGTCAAGGAATGAGAGGCAGAGAATACAATTCATTGCCTCACATATACAAGGAGACGGTGTTTTATGGTCTACCGAAGCTGCTGAGAACTGTATACTTTATGAACAATTTGAAAAGCCTTACCTTGCTAATGCTGGTCAGTGGGCATACAAGAACGCGTTATAAAACAGGTCTTCAGCCCAGAAATTTACAACACAAAGCAGGGTAGACTTACGAAGTATTTTGAAAAATACAGTAATTTTACGACATACTGGGACGACCTGGTCGCGCACAAAGATGTATTACGCCTCTTAGAGGCAAAGTTGCCTGTTCATATAAGGAAGAAGTTAATAAAAGTCCTTGATTGTGACCTTGAACTCTTTTTGTCAGTGCTTGATACCTGGGACATAATACAAGAAGATGCGAAATGCAGCACTGGCAGCAGTGGCTCTCAGTCCGCGAATAAGAATGGACACAGCCACAATAATAGCCGTAACGGCGGGTCGTGGATTTAGGGTAAACAGATTAGTAGGGGGACAACCTACGTGCCAGGCCATGCTGCATTGTTGCCAAATGTATTTAAGATGGTGGCGATGACGTCATCCAAGATGGCGGCATGTAGACTTGGCAACATCGCATGACGTCATCCAAGATGGCGGCTTTTGGCGGGAAAATAGGCCAATTGTGCTACGTCCACTAACCTAAGCTTCAGAAAAAATGGCGGGAATTTTGAATTTTGGCGGGAAAATAGCCCAATTGTGCTATGTCCACTAACCTAAGCCTCCAGAAGAAACAATGGCGGGAAGTTTGAATTCCAACAGGATAATGCATGCAAAAAACCGTACTTTTCTTTATTATTATTGATTATTATTTATTAACATTCATTATCATTCATTGTCATTTATTATCACTCATTATCATTTATTATCATTCATTATCATTTGTTATTATAGCCTACCTCCACTAGAAAATTGCGCCAAATTCAAATTCCAACACGATATTCTCTCGAAAACTGTACTTCTACGTGTTATTATCATTTATTATTTATTCAAAATGTCCGATTTTCTCGGTGACAAAGCCATTTTCCTTACATACCTTAACAAAAATCTATCACACCATAATTGATCACACGTACGAGCTTTCTCCGTCACTTATCTTTTTTCACTGGTAGCCTATCATAATCGCCTCAAGTAATAAACTGCACTTATAGTAACATAATTCACGTCCTTTGATTTTGCAGGGGGGAAGGGACTGAAGACTTTATTTCAAGCAGTACGATCATCATTTGTTCTCCAACACAGCACACACATCTTTGATATCGCAGTGCAGTTGCCACGACGTCTGCGCTCCAACTGAATTAGTTCAAATACTCGCCAACCCCAGGCTAGTGCGCAGAGGCACTGCCGACGCCTGTCATGTCAGGCGGTCGGCGAGCCCAGCGATCGCTCCCTCGTCGTAAACATGTTTTCGCTGGACACGCTGGAACTTGCCGAATTTGACGTCACAGCGGCCCCTTGTCCTCTCACCACGTGTATTCGTCGCCTCCGCACGTTTCTCGCCAAAATTGTCTGCCTCGGAGCTCAATCACACAATGGTCGACCGTTCGCTGCCACACTTTTGGCGCCAAAGTTGTTTTCCTGGGCACGTTCAAACCTGTCGATGCCGACCGCTCACCATCCACCACGTGTCCCTGTGCGAGCGAGAATGCAGTGCTGCTCGACAGTGGAATCCACCATGACTATATAACAGCACGTTTGGACCGCGCTAGAACGCCCGCTAACTGACTCGCTCTAGCGCGTCACACACCCTCCATATGCGCGACGGACATAGCCTTCTGTAAATTCCTGGAAAATGACTTTATTTCAGACATTACGGTCATGCAGGTGTGTCCCAACTGACTTCTCCATGCTCAGATAGCGAAACTCCAGAGCGCAGCTGACGTACGGTCGGCCAGCTGAGCCCGCTCCATCGGCAGCTCCCTGGCTGGCTGACGTCAAGTGACCAGCGGTGGCTGCCCACCCCCACGGACAGCGCGCCAGGTAGGCAGCGAGCGGCGCCTCAGGGTCCCGCCACGAACGGTCAGCCACGCTCGCCTCAGAGTCCGATTACGTAAACATCATTCTGTGCCCGCGATCACTTAACGTTGGACAGGATGGAACCTGTCGACTGCGTGCCGGACAATGGATACGTTTGGCACCAGAGTTAGACCGACAGTGGAATCCACCATGACCATATAACAGCACGCTTAATCGTCACGAGAACGCCCGCTAATTCACTCTCACCACCCCACTATATTAAATAACTGAATTTAAAATTTCATATACGTATGCAAACGTGTTCAACTCCCTAATTTCAACTACTTTTCGAGGATCAGACCGCCACCTCCTCCTCCTAGGAACCAGCGCCAAGTTTGAAATCTGCCAGTAAACAAAGCTCACTTGCACTTCCGCCACCAACCTAAGAAAATTGTTTCAAACTAAGCCACTCAGCCTCTTCCTACACATTTCTGGTAAACGGACTCACCCTGCACTAGGTCCATGGATGGAGGAACGAACTTATTTTATTTAGGAATGGAGTATATGTATCACACCAACATGTGCCACATCATACAGACCTGCAAAACACTCCTACATAACTCATTTATAATGTGCTAGACACACGCTTGCTAATTGTAAACAGTTAAAAATAACTCATAGCACAGCCTACAGACATGCGAACCGCTCGTAAATAATGCAAAACATTTACCTCCAAAAAGTCAAACAACTGCTAATTTTCGGAAATAACTTCAGTGCATAGGCTGATGGAAGGAGGAACAAGTGTACTTCATTTATTTGTGACATATCTTTTTGAAACTTTTACTTCTCATAGGTTTCGATATGTAAGGCTGACATAAGGCAGTTTCTGAACTCCAGTAGTGTACTACACTTGGCAACACAACCACACCCATCAAGATATTCATTCCAATCCAGCCTGTAACTCCTCTACAGATACATTTGTCCAGCTATTTGTCTACTCACTCACATTCTGACCAGATTGCCGTTATTGCCCAAAAAAAGCTCAGACTGCGCTGTGCTGCTCGGGGAAGTAAGGAAGGGTTGCACTCTTATTTATTTGGAGCCCTTTTATTTAGTCGTGGTGTATATTTGTCACAAAACACCCACACTGATCCGACTGTGGTCATCTGACACAGGCCACAAACACGTAAACAACTCCTAATTTCACCACACAATAGCAAACAGCTCTTAAATAGTGCAGTACACAATATCAGCAGACGAGCTCTGTACTCTTAAACTCTCCAAATAAAGCAGCGCACAGTGCACAGACATGCTCGCAAAACAGTGCAACAGACGCACCCAAACACCACCAGCTGCCAAACCGACCGAAAGTCTCTGCTCGGCCTCCCCCAAACATGACCTCAACACAGTCGCATTCGCACCTATCACCAGAGAAATTGATATCACCTATGCGCCTTAGATTACGCTCCAAGGCAGGCCGCGCGAGTGTGCGGTCGGCGGGGAAGGGGGTTCCAGAGCTCCAGCCAAGTTCAGCTTCCGAGCGCTCATGACAGCCGACACATGTGAAAGCTGCATTGTTCTTCTCATGTATACCGCCGGCGTCTCAGGTCTGGACATGCCTTCATGTCTATTGTCAGAATAGCTCATAGCTCGTTGACACACTCGATTAATGCGGCCGGGAAAACATTTACTACTCGCGTGCAACCGAGATGGTGACGGAAAACCAATCACTCTGATCTGCGCTGCAGGCGCGTGTAATCATTGAGAACACTCCATTAATTTTTTTCGAACAACTTATTTAACGATACAGTATATCTATCACGCTATCACAAAACACCAATCCCAGATGTGTCCTGGGCCATGTTGCACAGCCCACAGACACGCACCCAATCATAATTTCAGTACACACTATAGCAAACTGCTACTATATAACACATCACACAGATGTGTAGAAACGCTCAGTACTCGTAAACTATCCTAATAACGCATAGCAGAGCCTGCAGATCCGCTCGCAAAATAACTCAGCAGACGTGCGCAGGTACCCCCACTCTGTACCCTGCCCACAGGATCGTGAAGTCACCCAACCGTCTGATTTCAGACCTCGCACAGCTCCTGCTCGGCTTCCGCAAGCGTGAGTTGGCGCTGTCAACGCGCTCGTCAGCGGTCAAAGCACACACATACGTCCGTCCAGGACCGCGATCCCGAGCCGCGACCACCGAACGCGGGCGAAAGTCAACTTTATATCAACGTAGCATAATTCCAAAGCGCAGCCTCCATACGCTAGACACATCATAGCAGCACATGTCTTTACCTCCTATGACACTGTAGCACACTGTGCATTGCTCCTCACACGACATTACACGGCCCTTTAACTAAACATAACTACACATTCCTGCTCTCGCCTCGTCATGTGACCAGCCATCTAAAACCTTCTCAATATTATTCTTACTTTACAACATTTTTTTTTCTTTAAATAAGATCTAATTTACACCTCCCATCGCACCTAACCTCGTCCTACCATCAACATACGCAAACGTCCCCAACCCTATCTTGACACTCATATACACTCCTGGAAATGGAAAAAAGAACACATTGACACCGGTGTGTCAGACCCACCATACTTGCTCCGGGCACTGCGAGAGGGCTGTACAAGCAATGATCATACGCACGGCACAGCGGACACACCAGGAACCGCGGTGTTGGCCGTCGAATGGCGCTAGCTGCGCAGCATTAGTGCACCGCCGCCGTCAGTGTCAGCCAGTTTGCCGTGGCATACGGAGCTCCATCGCAGTCTTTAACACTGGTAGCATGCCGCGACAGCGTGGACGTGAACCGTATGTGCAGTTGACGGACTTTGAGCGAGGGCGTATAGTGGGCATGCGGGAGGCCGGGTGGACGTACCGCCGAATTGCTCAACACGTGGGGCGTGAGGTCTCCACAGTACATCGATGTTGTCGCCAGTGGTCAGCGGAAGGTGCACGTGCCCGTCAACCTGGGACCGGACCGCAGCGACGCACGGATGCACGCCAAGACCGTAGGATCCTACGCAGTGCCGTAGGGGACCGCACCGCCACTTCCCAGCAAATTAGGGACACTGTTGCTCCTGGGGTATCGGCGAGGACCATTCGCAACCGTCTCCATGAAGCTGGGCTACGGTCCCGCACACCGTTAGGCCGTCTTCCGCTCACGCCCCAACATCGTGCAGCCCGCCTCCAGTGGTGTCGCGACAGGCGTGAATGGAGGGACGAATGGAGACGTGTCGTCTTCAGCGATGATAGTCGCTTCTGCCTTGGTGCCAATGATGGTCGTATGCGTGTTTGGCGCCATGCAGGTGAGCGCCACAATCAGGACTGCATATGACCGAGGCACACAGGGCCAACACCCGGCATCATGGTGTGGGGAGCGATCTCCTACACTGGCCGTACACCACTGGTGATCGTCGAGGGGACACTGAATAGTGCACGGTACATCCAAACCGTCATCGAACCCATCGTTCTACCATTCCTAGACCGGCAAGGGAACTTGCTGTTCCAACAGGACAATGCACGTCCGCATGTATCCCGTGCCACCCAACGTGCTCTAGAAGTTGTAAGTCAACTACCCTGGCCAGCAAGATCTCCGGATCTGTCCCCCTTTGAGCATGTTTGGGACTGGATGAAGCGTCATCTCACGCGGTCTGCACGTCCAGCACGAACGCTGGTCCAACTGAGGCGCCAGGTGGAAATGGCATGGCAAGCCGTTCCACAGGACTACAACCAGCATCTCTACGATTGTCTCCATGGGAGAATAGCAGCCTGCATTGCTGCGAAAGGTGGATATACACTGTACTAGTGCCGACATTGTGCATGCTCTGTTGCCTGTGTGTATGTGCCTGTGGTTCTGTCAGTGTGATCATGTGATGTATCTGACCCCAGGAATGTGTCAATAAAGTTTCCCCTTCCTGGGACAATGAATTCACGGTGTTCTTATTTCAATTTCCAGGAGTGTATCACCCCACAAACCATGCCCATCAATCAGTTTACCATTCTCATCCCCTCTTTTCGAATTACAAACGTAGCCTCTATCTAAACACCAATCAACTCAACTTTCTCGCACTTTCAACAGTAAAATTAATTTTACACACAGCCAGAAATACCAAACGCAATTAAAGAGTCAAACTTTTATACAGAGCATCAAGCACATACGACACTCACATCAATATTCAAAGCCTGGTCCATATTTACCACCTCCACCTTCAATTAAATATTATTACCATTGCCGCAACATTCGGCCAGCGCTCGATTTGTACCTATTTTTCCGCTCTTAACTGTTGTCACTAGCGGTCGAATATCACTATCTATAGATTGCATAAATTTCCACATAAAAAAAATCTCGCCCCGCCGTTTAGAGACTCCTATATCCGAACACATAGCATCATTCAACTATCACTTGCTCTTATCTAATAACTCATCCATCAGGTCTGGGGGCAAGGTCACCCCTTTCTTTCTTTCTTTCTTTCAGCAGCAGACAGCTATTTTTTTTACAGTGGTAGCTAAACTGCGCCATCAACTTAACATCACCATTCGCGAAACATATCTTCAAATACGTAAACACACTTACTCAATTACACAGCGGTCCCGCTGAGGACGTCACCTTCAATATTACAGTTCTTAAACCAATAACCACCGAAACAAGTACTAAATGCTCAAACTAATCCCATAGTATGAAGGCTTTCACGACCGGATGACATATCTTCTGGTAAACCTTGCGGGATGTAAGGTCGTGGTCCATGAAACTCTTCAGCTCCTAACGTTTTGTCCAGTGCTTCGCTGGACATCTTCAGAGGGGTGTTTCTCCTCCGGTGAGTCTTGCCGACTGAGTCGGCAAGACTCACCGGAGGAGAAACACCCCTCTGAAGATGTCCAGCGAAGCACTGGACAAAACGTTAGGAGCTGAAGAGTTTCATGGACCACGACCTTACATCCCGCAAGGTTTACCAGAAGATAATCCCATAGTGCCTTACAAAGCGAGTGTCCGAGCGCCGCCGGCGGTATGTCAAAGCCACATAGCTGTCCATCTAAACAGCCGTCCACTCAGCCCCAAGACCAGAATGCTGAAGTGGGCTCTCTCTCTATACCTGCTCTCCAGCTATTGTCTAACGACATACAGTGCACAAATGGATTCCTGAATAGCGCAGATCTCTATCTCCCTCTTGCATCTCCAACAGGACATGTAAACAGTGTCTCCCCCAGCCAGCGATCCCGACGACATTCACCCTTCGCTGACAATTTCCACTCGCTTTTGTAAAACCATATTCACTCCTGCCAAAACTCACTTAATAATAAAAAAGCATTCTCCCTTTCTAAGCATAGATGAGTATGCATTTATCTTCACCCATCTGATCTCTGCAATTTAAGTCGGAGAAAGACGTATCTATTACCTTCTGCAACCTGTCTGTAAACAGAACGATCTCAGTTACTACAACAGGACTTTGTTTTGAGCATTCGCCGGAAATGCGCGCAATGTTGTATGCCTCAAACTAGGTACAAGTACAACACATCCTCAACACCCTATCATCTTTATCCTCTACCATCAAACAGTGAAAAAGTCATGAAGGCACCAATGCGATCCACCTCTAGCGCGGACAAATGGAATTCACAATACTCCCACCGAATAACTCAGAGTGCAACCATCCAAGAATTCCTAACAGCTCGCCAAACCCAACGCCTCAAACTACAGATGCCTATATGAACAAGATCATATTAAATATACCGAGCGAGGTGGCGCAGTGGTAGCACACTGGACTCGTATTCGGGAGGACGACGGTTCAATCCCGCGTCCGGCCATCCTGATTTAGGTTTTCCGTGATTTCCCTAAATCGCTCCAGGCAAATGCTGGGATGGTTCCTTTGAAAGGGCTCGGCCGACTTCCTTCCCCATCCTTCCCTAATCCGATGAGAGCGATGACCTCGCAGTTTGGTCTCTTCCCCCAAACAATCCAATCCAATCCATATTAAATATACACACACGCTGCAGAGAGCCCTTTAAAGTTTGATCACCCATACTCTAAGCAAATGAGAAGCTGCCTCTGGCCCTTGTTCAAACAGTGTTTTCTAACACACTTTTGCACACTGCCGAGCATTTTGTCTTTCTGCCGCGACTTCGAAGTCATTGTCTGATTCTAAACAGACATTAACACGGACTGATGCACGGCCTCTCACAGGAAACTATACCTTGCACCTTGTAAATCATATTCTTACAGTCGATTGCATAACATTGAATGATTTTAAATAAAGGGCAGCCACAACACAAGGAAAATAGAAGAGCCTGCTGGCGTTGTAGCGACTTCCCTCGAAAGTGATTGACCACCTCTACATTTAAACTCATATGTCGCAGTGACCAAATAGTTTATAACTCTGCATTCCATTTCTAATGATTGGTCATTTTTGCACCCAAGTATGGGATCACCGTTTTCGGTGGTGTCTTATCCATCGCAACTAGGTACGATTCAAACGTTGACTCATTTATTCTAGATCATCCCGTACACCCTATGTTATCATTTAACACAGATGTGAGTAAGTTTAGATGCGAATGATTTTCTGTCCCTCCTGAAAAGCATCAAATACAGTATTCAAGTTGCGTGTATCACTGCTACCTCAGTAGACATACACTATAATACAAACTCAACGAGAAAAAATTGACTGCCTTCCTTTATTCCTCTCACTTCGATGTCATCGTTTCCCTGCATTCCTCTTGTTGCCGCATACTTGACTCCATGTACAAATTCCCCCCTGCGAACCAGAAGATAAGCAAGTACGTTCTCATTTTCACCGCATTTCGGTGTGTATTAGGTTAGTTTACATCTATGCGCTAATCAGTTTTCGTATTTATTTCGATTTTATATCAGATCCATCCATGCGACCGCGACATAAGTTATCGTTCTGTGTTCTAAAATTGTCTCTAACTGTAACCAAGGCGTATCCAGTCACCTCCACATTCGGAGATCGCTTGCTCTGTTTTCTGTATATCTATGTACATGCACGCCTCGCGGACGGCTCCTTTGTTCAGCACGCAGTCGACAGGTTCCATCCTATCCAGCGTTAAGTGCTCGCGGGCGCGGAAATAATGTTTACGTAGTAGGACTCTGAGGCGAGCGCGGCTGACCGTTTGTGGCGGGACCCTGAGGCGCCGCTCGCCGGCTACCTGGCACGCTGGCCATGGGGGTATGCGGGCACCACTGGTCGCTTGACGTCAGCTGGCCAGAGAGCTACCGATGGAGCGGGCTCAGCCGGCCGCGCGTACGTCAGCTGCGCTCTGGAGTTTCGCTGTGTGAGCATGGAGAAGTCAGTTGGGACGCATCTGCATGACCGTAATGTCTGAAATAAAGAGTCATTTTCCAGGAATTTACAGAAGGCTATGTCCGTCGCGCGTATGGAGGCTGTGTGACGTAAGGGGGGCGATTGTACAGTTATTACGCGTGCGCGAGAGCGTGTCAATTAGCAGGCGTTCTAGTGCGGTCCAAACGTGCTGTTATATAGTCATGGCGGATTCCACTGTCGAGCAAACTTTGCCGCCAAACGTGTAGCACTGCATTCTCACTCACACAGGGACACGTGGTGGACGGTGAGCGGTCAACATTGACAGGTTTGAACGTGCCCAGGAAAACAACTTTGGCGCCAAAAGTGTGGCAGCGAACGGTCGACCGTTGTGTGATTGAGCTCCGAGGCAGACAATTTTGGCGGGAAACGTGCGGAGGCGACGAATACACGTGGTGAGTGGACAAGGGGCCGCTGTGATGTCAAACTTGGCAAGTTCCAGTGTGTCCAGCGAAAATATGTTTACGACATGGGAGCGATCGCTGGGCTCGCCCCCAGCGCGAATGGCTGACCGCCTCACTTGACAGGCGTCGGCAGTGTCTCTGCGCACTAGCCTGGGGGTGGCGAGTATTTGAACTAATTCAGTTGGAGCACGGACGTCGTGGCGACTGCACTGCGATATCAAAGATGTGTGTGCTGACTGTGTTGGAGAAAAAATGATGACCCTACTGCTTGAAATAAAGTCTTCAGACCCTTCCCCCTGCAAAATCAAAGGATGTGAATTACGTTACTATAAGTGCAGTTTATTATTTGAGGCGATTATGATAGGCTACCAGTGAAAAAAGATAAGTGATGGAGAAAGCTTGTACATGTGATCAATTATGGTGTGATAGATTTTTGTTAAGGTATGTAAGGAAAATGGCTTTCTCACCGAGAAAATCGGACATCTTGAATAAATATTAAATGACAATAATACATAGAAGTACAGTTTTCGAGACAATATCGAGTTGGAATTTGAATTTGGCGCAATTTTCTAGTGGAGGTAGGCCTATAATAATAAATGATAATGAATGATAATAAATGATAATGAATGATAATAAATGACAATGAATGATAATGAATGTTAATAAATGATAATCAATAATAATAAAGAAAAGTACGGTTTTTTGCATGCATTATCCTGTTGGAATTCAAACTTCCCGCTATTGTTTCTTCTGGAGGCTTAGGTTAGTGGACATAGCACAATTGGGCTATTTTCCGCCAAAATTCAAAATTCCCGCCATTTTTTATGAAGTTTAGGTTAGTGGACGTAGCACAATTGGCCTATTTTCCCGCCAAAAGCCGCCATCTTGGATGACGTCATGCAATGTTTACAAGTAAACATGCCGCCATCTTGGATGACGTCATTCTCGTCATCTTGAATAAATTTGGCAACAATCCAGCGTGGCCTGGCACATAGGTTGTCCCCCTACTCACGTTACGTCAGGCACCGTTGGACCAAGACAGACGAGAAGCGGTTTTCACATTGGCCTGACGTGTAGCAACATGAAACAACTACTTTGTGTGCTTTGGATTCCCCAACAGCTTGTTTTGAACTTACAACCGTTAATGTATTTCGTGTTTTTGCCATGCTGGAAGAAAAAGAAGAAGAAATGGTTGCTCTGTGTATTGTATCCACTTGCTCGTCTAGAAAATCGGTGCATCCTATCAATATGCTGCGAGACGAATTCCGGGGGTTCCAAAATTTAATGCCTCAACTAATAGAAGCTGAAGAGCCGTTTAAGTGATAGTACAGAATGAGAAAAACTGAATTCTACCATCTCCTGAGCTTGGTTTGTCTGATAATAGAGGAAGACTCCACTCAACTCAGGGGAAGCACTCCAGCTGAGATACGACTTGCAGTGTGCTGGAGGTAACTGCTAATACATTGTTTTATTATATACCTGGGAGGGAGAAAATTATCGTAGTGACATTTTAGAATGTTTATTGATTTTCTTTTCACAATGTGCGTTTTGCTATACATCATAAATGTGATTACAAATTAGTAAAGTTTTCTTGCTGTTTCTCTTACCGAGTGTAGGAGAACAGTTAGTCCGTTGAGCAGTCCGAGCTGTGTTCAGACTGCTGAGGTGATGATGCTGAGAAGGACTGGTGGAAGGGTGATGGATTTGTATTAACAGTATTATGGTAACCAGGGTTCACCTGAAATGAGCTCCCACGTACAGCTTGCAACGCTGCCCCAAAAACAATGTAGCTCACTTCCATCTTCACTCTGATTTGCTCATCAGGACGCAGCTTTTTACATTTTTCGCCAAGCTGAGGAAAAAAGTTCGCATTCATCGTCCACGTTGTTACTTGATGCAGCGGATGCACTTTGAAGAAGTACTTGGAGCGCAAGCGTTGGTTGTCTTTCATAACTGTAACCATTTCCTGTACAATTGTACAGAAGACATGAAACGTTTCTTTCCAACATAAGACCTCACGGGCTTTGCTGAAGGCTGAGTAAAAGATGTTGGAGAATCTGACACATTGGCCACGAGATTGTCGATGACCTCCGCCATTGTAGGGATTGCACTTTGCAGTAGGTCGTTTCTTCGTGGTTTGGATTGGGAACTTTCTGACGAGACAACTTGTGAGTATGTTTCAATTGGACATTAGCCTATCTCCTCCCGTATTCCATCATAATCTTCATTATTGGGCTGTCTTCCGCATTTCCTCGAGTTTTTCTTGTTACGAGAGTTGGATTCAAAAAAGCCAGTTCATCTTCAAATTTCCATTTGCTCAAACTCTTTGCTGTCTGACCTGATTTTGTGGCTCTACGGTGTTTAGCCTGGATGTACTCATTCCGTAGTTTATTCCAATTGTCTTTACATTCATTACCTAGAACAGAGAAATTAGTTTAGAATTCTAGGTAAGTCTTTAGTTATCTGTTAGTTATTCATTTTTTCTCCATTGGCGTCCAAAGACAGTAAAAGGTCGTGTAGATGGTAAAGGACAACGTAGAGTAATACTTAAATAATTGGGCGTTTTTCACGGTTCACAGATACTTGTCAACTGGAAATACTTACGGAACATTGGGTTTTTCTTTTCTGATTGGATTTTCAGCTATTGGAGAAATAGTTAAAGAGTGTTGGGAGGTAATTTGGAAAACTCTGCAACCGATTTACATGCCAGAACCAAACAAAGACGAATAAAAACACATCGCCGAGGATTATAATGAGAAGTGGAATTATACACACTGCATAGGAACTTTGGACGGCAAACACGTTCAAATCTGATGTCCAGCTGTTGCTGGTTCAATGTACTATAACTACGAAGGCAGATATTCCATTGTTTGATTGGGTTTGGTAGATGCAAATTACAAATTCACGCGTGTTGATGTTGTATCTTACGGGAAAAGTAGCGATCGAGGAACTTTTGAGCGATCTGAGATAGGGAAAATACGCCGTTCCAGAAGGCGACGAGTTATTACAGCAATGGAGAAGTTTCCTTATGTAATTGCTGCAGATTAAGCCTTTCCTCTTAAAACCTATTTGATGCATCCATACAGCAAAGCAGCCTTTAAAAGAGACGAAGAGAAGGTATAAAGCTACCGCCATTTAAGAGCTCGGCGAGCTGTACAAAAATTGCGGTTGAAATTCTAGCCGGGCGCTGGAGAATATTTCTGAAGCCTATTGAAACTAAACCAGAAAATGCCGATATAACAGCTTAGCTTCTACCTGTCTACACAACATACTCTGGAATTCATCAACCAATATTTTCCCTTTCGAGAAACAAATCGAATGGAAAGTGAACTCATTCGTGGTGTAGCCAACCTCAAACCCTTTCGTAGAAATTTCGTGAGAAAAGCGGCCTTCACCAGATAAGTTCAAAAAGTACTTCGTTTCTGATTATGGTACATTCTAGTTATCCTTGACAGTGGCACTCCATTCGTAAGGGTAGAGCTGCTCCGTGACACGTCCAGTATTACTTATTTAATAGGCGCATTCATTATAACCGACCGTTTTAAGTTCAATATAACCTAGTTTCAATTTCAATTTTGGGTGTTATTTTTAGTTCATATAACCTAATTTATATAATAAATATATGTTATATTCTTATCTGGTCTTATTTGATATTGATTGTATTTTTTTCCTATCATTATCAAATATAACGCCTATTGGACTATTAAAAATAGTAAAAAAAGACAAACTAATAAAATATATGGAAAAATAACTGTTTTCACTATCCTGGAGTGTCGAGTTTTTCTCCTACTTCGTCCCAAGCCTCTTTCCTTGAACGCTGGTTACGATATTCTGGGTTTGTAGGGTCATACAGCACCAGCTTTGACCGAACGTACTCATTTAACATCTCCTCCATCTTCGAATAATAACTGGAAACGGTACAGGAGTAACCACTTGACTCTTCTGACGCCATCCCACTACTGACGAAAAATCTAGATCTTTTGATGTCATAAGGCATGTTGCGTCAGATTGCGTCATCCAACACATTTCCACGTCACGTCAGCTCAATATAAACATATGCGTACGAAACCCTGTATTGCATTTTTGTATCAAGTGCATTATGACGTGAGCCCACGTGTTCCCAAGTCACGTCAGAGTAGTCTGTATTCACCTTAACGGTGGCACGTCGCAAACCGGACGTGCACATCAGAACAGCAACAATGGTGGTGCACAAAGCGGACAGGCATTCTTTCAAAGGCAGAGTGAAATAGTACTAGATACATCCCGGTTATCAAAATAATTGAAAAGAGAACCGGCAAAACAACAATAGGAATCAAGACCACAAAATCAGTGCTCGCAAAATAATCAAGAGCAAGGTACGCCGGTAAACCAAAATAGGAACAACTATAATCAGGACGTCTGGATAGTCGAGTGGTTGAAGCGCCACTGACGACAATGTAAGGGGCGTCAAACTAAACGCGACTGTATCGAACTCCCCGATGACAGTCGCGGGGCGGAATGGGGGCAATAGATCCAATGAATGGATAAACATGCTCCGATATAACGATGAGACTAACATCCATCAAGAGTTATTTAACGAGGTAGACAATAATATTGAAGGTCCCTCAGAGTACGTACAAGCTGCTGTTCAAGCGGTTGTGGGAGGTATTCCCATGACATTGATTTTCCATATATCGGTGCAGGCGTAAACGTGACAGAAGCTTATTTCTTTAAGAAAATAGCACAGTCTGTAAAGATTCCGACTTTGCCAGTTCAACACAGCGTAGTATCTGGTGCTATTGGTGCCAAGAGGCCAGACTGTTACGTTGCAGGCATGGATTGGTATAGAATTCAAGAACAGAGCGGATCAACGCATGTTTCTCGCAGCTAAAAATTTAACCGTGTCCTGTCTCGTAGGCATGGAATTCATGCGGAAACGGGACTTAAAGTATGACCTCCCGCACGGGAAATGCTATATAAGGTTAGGAGGTGAAGAGTTTGTTTTGAATCTGATAAAGACAAAGCGAAACACTGCAGACTGTATGAAAGAATACAAGTTAAAATTATTAAGAATAGAGTGCTGTGAGTGCAAGACCGTTCACAGTACACGAAACTTGCATCTGAACTAAAGAACAGTGGGCAAAACGAAATAGATTCTTCGCTTATACAATGCTAATCCGATTAAGCGAAGACCTTATCGGACGAACAGAAAATTGAATTATGAATGCTACTCGAGAAATATGTCGAGGTTTTTTCATTAAAGCCTGACGTGATTAAGGATTATGTTTACCGGGTAGATGTTATACCGCATAAAACTTACTGCCAAGTAACCTATTCCGTCCCATGGTCCAAAAGTGGGGCTGTCAAACAGGAGCTCCAGAAAATGATACATTGGCTTGTTATAGAGCCTTCCCTTTCGCCATACAGCAACCCATTATTAGCTGTGGGTAAGGCAGGCAGAGGGGTGCGCCTTGTTCTTGATGCACGATGTATCAACAAAATAATTGTTTCGGTAAGAACCAGAACGGAAATTTTAGAGGAGCACCAACAGAAATTCCATGGAGTTCGGTATCTGTCATCGAAAGACCTCCGTTGTTCGTAGTGGGAAGTGGTGTCCTCAGAAGATTCGTGGAAATACACTACTTTCATCTTCGCCGGAGATCGTACCAATTTCGAGTGCTTCCCTTCGGTTTGAACGTCAGTGCCGGAGTATATAATTCAACACTAAATACAGTTTTTGGACCCGAACTGTTAGACCAGGTCACACTATATGTGGACGATTTGCTAATGACAACAGCTACCTGGCATGAACACCTATGCTTGTTGGACATTGTGCTCGATAAGTTTTTAGAGTACACAGTTGTTGCCAACTTGAACAAGTATAGATTCGCAAGGAACCAGATAAAATCCTTGGACACATCATTTCGCCATCAGGACTTTGGCCTGACCGCGAAAAGATTAGGGTCTTAGAAAATTTTTCGCCTCCTTCAACTAAGAAACAGTTAAAGGCGTTTCTCGGCCTCAATCATTCTTCAGAAAGTTCGTGCCCAATCAGTCTATGGACAATCATGATTTTCTGAATTTATTGAGAAAGAATGTGGTATTGCACATCCGACAAATGTCAGGAGGAATTTAAGAGAATTAAACAGGCACTGGTAAAGTCGAATATATTTCACCACCCAAACATGCAGGATAATTTCGCATCATGACAGGCACATTGTGTTCCGGTTTGGGAGGGTGCCTGCTTCAGGAAGACAATATCGAGGGGAAACGGGAAATTAAAGTGATTAGTTTTGCAAGTCACGTGCTCACAAATTGTGAATGATAGTAATCAACCACAGAATTAGAGGCATTAGCTGTGATTTGGTCCTTTAAAAAGTTCAACTATTATATTCATGGTAAACATGTCAAGTATTGTGACCCGTCAAGCGTTGAGCTTTCTGTTGACATGTAAGTTGTTACACCAGCAACTAGCCAGATGGGCTCTCCTATTACAGGAGTATGATTATGAAGTAGACCATATCAGTGGCAAGGACAATGTGGTATCGGATGCTCTATCCCGGCTTCCACAAGGTCTGCCAGAGTATTCGGATCTTATAGATCAAATGTCACATTTCAAGGTACTTTTAATGAAAGATCCCCTGCATAAACAGTATTATGTAGAAATGTGCAGATATGTAGAGACACTACAGGATGCAGTCACAAAATGGGCGAAAGTAAAGTGAACGCTCGCAGAACAGCCCAATCATAAGTTGTCTCAGTACTATCATGTGTGCAGTAATCTATTGTTTCATAGGCAAAGAAACCAACCTAACTCTTGGTGTGTTTGCATTCCAGACAGATTTAAAGAACATGTTACAAACCATACACATATAACATGGGGACACTTTGATGTCAAGAAATGCAAACTGAGGATTGCACAGTACTGTTACATTCCAAATTTCCACCGGTGCTTCCATCATTTGTTACGCACGTGTACAGTGTGTCAGATAAGTAAACCATCTAATTTTTCTGTCAAAGTAGCTCTGCATCCTATACTGACTCACAAACCCGGAGCGATTATTTTGGTCGACGTATCTGGGCCATATCCTCAAGGACGAGGTGGAATAAAATACTTGGCTGCCTTTTTCAACATATGTGCAATTGTATGCCACTACAGCACCCATAATGAAACAGATCAAGGAAGATTATATTCCGAGATTCGGGAAACTGGGTGCCATGTTATCTGATAACACATCAAATTTAACTGGCAGAAAATGGAAAAGCTTTTTGCTAGAAAATGACATCAAGCAGATTTTAATAAGTAATTTTTATCCAGAATCAAATCCTACTGACAGGATTTTTCGAGAATTCAACCTCTTCATTAGAATGTATGTGCCTCACAAGAAAACCAAATGGGTTGAATTCGTTACTCCACTTGAGCAGGGGGTAAACAACCTGCCACACACTCCCACACAGCAAATGCCAGCATTGCTCATGTTTGATACGCTTAAGATTAATGAGAGGATGAGTTTACAGAGAGTAAATTGTCACATGAGGAAAGAATTAGGCAAGCTCTGGTTGCTCTTAATTCAGCAGCTGCTTTGAGAAAAACAGCTTATGATAAGAAACTGGGAAAGATGCAACAATCCAAAATCGGAGATAAAATCTTGTTGAGAACACACCCTAAATCTCCTCTTTTACTAAGAAAAAACAAGAAATGGCAGCTAATGTACACTGGTCCATAAAAGATTATCCGAATACCTCATGAAGGTAGTTACCTATTGGCCTATCCTGAATTGTTGAAAGTTAAAGGACTTTAATACCAAAAGAATCTGAAGAAATATGTTCAGTAAGGATATTTGCACAGATACAAAGTATTTTGTCTTTTATATTTTATCTATCACTCTGTATGGTGAATATATACATTGTGAAGTTTTATGCTGAACCTGTCATACTATTAAAGCCTATTTGCTGAAGATGAGTAGTAGTTTGGAAGTTTTTCTATGTACTTTCATGAAAGTATGTTTGCATTGTTAAAAGTGACTCTATGCAATGAGAAAGTATCACTATGGTACTAAAACTGCGAAATATGAAAATGAGGATTGAGTACTTTGTCAGTGAAACGACAAGCTTATTATGGAAGATATTTCTCTACAGATCATTTAAAATATACGGTAAGAAAAAGTAATCAACAAAAGCCAAATGAGAACTAAAGATGTTTTTTTCATTTTTTTGCCTAGTACAAACAGAAACACATGAACTGTTACATGTAACTAAGTGTATACAGAGCAGGAGACAGTAATATCGAGTGTAACTAGTTATCTTGTGGTAAACATTTTTTTTTCAAGTTTAATTTATATGGAATAAATATGTGATACACTTATACATTGAATAAAAGGACAATTAGTTAAACCTGGTAGTGAAATGTATGTAAACAGAGTGCATTCTCTGGTCAAACTTGTGCTATATAGGGTGACACTAAATTGATCTGATCATTTATTGAAAGGAAGATGTACAGGCCATGCAATAACTATATTCAATCTGTAAATACTAGTATGTAAGCACCATGAAAGATAGCATTTCTAGTATATAAGTCAAGCAGAAGCTTGTACAATGTGCTATTGGACTGATATTTTATTTTGTACATGAATATTTATATGTACGCTAATCTCTTACTTATCTATTTCATGTAAATTGACATAAATTCCATTTTGAATTAGATAATTGCTATGCAATGGTATACTGGCACAATTTCATCGGTATGATTCATTATATGTTAAATGATGTAAGACCAAGAATTATGTGAGTTTATGCAGAGCACGAGTTTAGATTTTTGCCACATGTGGTTTTGGAGGCATGTATTAATTTTGTAATGGTGGTCTATGCTGTTTGGATTACGTTTGTGCTTTGCTCTTTGAGGATCCATATCTAGAACAGGATTACTTAGTGGGTACGTGGTAACGTGACAATAACCTAGGTAATGATACTCAATCTGTGAAATATAAAAACAGGGTTAGTAAAGAATTTTGTGAGGATCAGAACAAGAGCAATGCATTGTAACAAATGCAGCTAACATTCCAAAAAGCAAAACATTCCAAAAAGCATATGAGCTACACATTATTCACGTAAAGTACTCCACTTGCAAGAAGGACAAATGTAAAAAAAAAACTGTGTCAATTAATTTGTACAAAAAGTAAATGCAAACCAGGGAATGAGACTGACATGGATAAGAAAAAAGAGACACAATTATTCATAACTGTTTTTATTAATGAAGATAGCGACGTGAACTGGTGGACAATGATCGCAATGGCGAGTGACACTGTGAGTCCAAAATGTATAAAGTAAATAAGTGTTACATGAAGTACAGTTTATATGTCAAACTCACTGTTATGAGCTGCACGCCAGTCAATGCAGCGAGAAGTCCAGTGCACATCACATATCTTCGATGTGTACACACACATTGACACATGTATCCACACGCAAAAGTGACTTAGTGAAGTTATAAAAGATAATATTGCCCCGGCGAGGTAATGGACAAGTAGAAAACTGTCTCGTCAATAAACGAAAACCGTGTGAAAGTGAGCCTAATTGTCGCCGCACACAAACTTTGCAATTATACATCAAGTAAACTTTTTTTGTGTAACAATTCCAAGCAGTTACGTTCTTGAAATGCGTGTGGTGAACACTAAAAAGCATAAACGAGTACTCTTTGTTGACGAACTCAGCTGTCAAGAACTCGACTCACTTAATTTGAAAATACGCCATGATCTGTAGAAAGTGGTGCCAACTACAAACTACTGAGAAATAAAGTTCCCTAAAGATAGACCTGGATCGCAAGAACAATACAGACGGAAGACAATAATGAAAGTGAAATCTATTGGACTTATCAAATTTTTCCATACGGCAGCACTGCGATATTGAACTAATTTTTGTAGAGTTGATATTTCTTTGCTTTGATTTTCATGTATCAACGGCCGCAGCCGGTCGTCACGTATAAGGAGCAAGCAGGAGTGGAGGCGCGGCCAGCCGCCAGAGCCGTTCGCACGCGTCCTAACTACGATAGGCATCTGGCTGAGCAGCGGATTTTCCGGAATCGCCGCCAGAGGTCACCGCACGAGCCGACGTTCCCGCCTTCTCAACAGAGCACGCCAAATCGAGAGGGTGTTGTGATGTGTCAATTGGACGGACGGCCCGTGTTTCGTATTTACAGACACATGCGTCAAGATCCCTATTTGAAAAAAAAAACAGTAAAAAAAGAAAAAGAGATAACGAACACAGAAAGAACTTATGCCAATAACATTGTATTTCTGTATATTTACTAAACGTTTATGAACATAAAGACAAATGTATTTCAACAAACTTTAAGAAACAGGTACACAAAGACAGTAAAATATAATGTGTATGTACTGAACATTATGAACAGTATGCACTGCCAAGTGGGTAGTGTACTTTTTAATGATTCTATTGGAACATGATGTTTATTTACTCCTCTGTAACACAATGTGTACTACTCTTACCACAACTGAACCCTTGTTCTGTATTTCTAGAGACAAAATAAGTAATAAGTGTTCAAGGCAATGAAATGAAATGTTGCTTTTTGAATAATTAATAGAATATGCCCCAATCGTTTAATTAAGGCTAAAATACATTAAGAATAAATTTTCTCTGTGTGAACAAATCTGTAAAGTAAGGAGTAAAGCTCACAGTTTAATGTGAGGAATTTTTTTTCTGCTGTTCCGATAAAGAGTGTTCCAGAGAAATGTTTATATGACGAAACTGTAAAGCAAGTTCAAGTCAGTTGCCGTAATTTGTTTTTAGATTATATAAAAGCAGGAGCTGTGAGCTCTCTCACTCACTCTCGTTTGTTTTGATGGCTGTTTAACAAAATGTGTCACTCTCGTATCTGTAACTTTTGGTTAAATAAGTACGCTAATTTAATTACAATAGCCATGTTTGAATTAATTATGTTGCATTCTCGAACTTTTTCAGGCTGAAGCGAAGGACAGTTGCCGACGAATTGTTTGGTGGCTACAGCTGAATGCTACTAGTGTTCAATCGGCATTTGCTTTATTAAACTTTTATTTCAGTGTCCCTGAGATCTCTTTTATCGATCTTTTCGATCAATATCCGGGCAAAGTAATTACGCAAACTGCGTTATTTTGAGATCAGTCACTGGCCTCTAAGCAATGCTGCCTTTCAAAGTTCTCGTCGATCTGATGGCAATCTGATACTGGATGGCGGAATATAATTTCATTATCAACAAGTAAAAATTTTCTATGCACCATGCTACCATTTCAGAAGCTTTGCCACCAACAAAAATGGTGAATATAACATTACATTATTTTTTTAAAAAATACTGGCAATATCATACTATTAACAGTAGTAACCCCTTTCTATCCCAAAACAGGTGTATCACAAGGCTCCATCCTCTCTCCTCTCCTTTATCTTCTCTACACTGCCAATATGCCGAAACTGCCATGTGGATCCTCTATCACACACCAAATAAAACTCTTATCCCTCCTCCCCCACAACAAATACCTCCACTAGCCTAAGCTATCCCAAAGTTGACCCTATTGTCTCCCATTTGACCACTCTATGCTGCGACTCTATTACAAACTTCGGCTGACCCCCTCTGTAAATGAAACCCACTTCGATAATTATCAAATTCACCAGCTACAATTCTTCCCCACCTATTCCACTCGACATCGGTTCTCCTGCCTCTCTCCCCCCTCTCCTTTTTCCCAGTCTCTTCCTCTCCTGATACCATGGCACTGCCCACCCACCTACATTCTTTTCCACAGATACCACCAAACGGCTTATAAATTTACACCCACAACCATCCACCCCACAGAACCCAGCGTTTAATCCACACACAAACTTAAGTTTTTTCAGTTGTTTAGTAAAATCTCCTTTCCAATGCCATTTATACACATGACAGTTGGCCGTTTTTGAGAGGATGGGAAATCTGGCAAATGTGCATGATATCATAGGGGCCAGGGTAGAGGAGAGGGTTAATCTGGGAACAACCCAGGCTGCGCCAGAATGCATCTTCTCATACTACTGTCGCTTGTGGGCAATAATAACATGATAGTGACGATCACAAAATGCAAAAGGTTTCTTTAAGGTTTCATGTTGTGTGTAATGATTATAGTTTCGAAATGCCTAGGTTAAACACATGTAAAAATTGAACCTTCTTTATAAATCATATATAATAAAACTTACTATCTATTTTCAGTCCCAAGAATATGAAACACATTTTCGTTTACTATTTGATTATTTTGTGGTAATAATATCTTGCCTTCACAAGAGTTAGGGGCCTCCTGTCAGAGCTGTAAACACTGAGATTTGTTACAAATGAGAGTCCAACCCTCTCGTCCTTCACTTTCTACATGGACAACAAAATTCAGTTGATATATTATTTTACTACTGTATACATATAATCATATTACAGAAGAGTCTTTAAAAAGAATGTCGTTCAGCTACCTTTCTGTTTGCTAACCCAGGTTTTTATGTACTGCAGACTTCTTGTGTAACGACGACCGACTGTCAGATTAACTGGTTGCCTCCCAGTGCGCCTTAACTTTCCATGTTCCATGATTTGGTGCAAGATGCACACAGTCTCATGTATGCTACTGACGAGGTGCTTCGATACTCGAACATTGTCAATAACATGCAAGTTGTCGAAAGTAGCAACATGTTGCATTGCAGCAAGAAGTCTACCTGTGCTCAATTATTTTCTCTTTCAGATAAACATGCACCTTTGATACCGATGCACAGAGCGATTAGCGATATCAATGGAATGCCGTTTAGCAAGGAAAAAGCTTTCAAGTATATCTGATAACGCTGCAAGTACGATGCTTTCCGTAAATGAATATCATTGAAAAGCGTTAGACCAATTGCTTGTGTGTTGAATGCAGTGAAATTAATCATCCTGTACTAAATAAATTAAACGCAAAAAGAGGCTCTCAAATATGGCGAAAAACGTTTAACACGAAACTGAAGGAACTGAAGTATTTCTTAGTTTTCTTAATAACCGTTAAAGGAAAAGAAAAACGATATTGTATTTTAAGTCTCATAAAATTGTAATGTACTACAATAATTAAACTTCCTGTTAAAATTTCCTCTTGCAGTTATATACTGTACAATGTAAGCCCGTATGCAGTACTGGGAAAAATCCGAAATAGCGTTTTGCAGTGTTTTATTTCAGCATCAAATTTTTGACATCATGTTGTTCGACATCATCCATCGTTATACTCATTTCGTCATACGAATGAGCAACTAAATAGGTTCGCATATACTTCCTGATGATCCGGATCTCTGCTGTAGCGGGGGCAGGAACTGCAGTGTTGATTTCACTGTTAAATTTGTCGTCGTGTACATTGATACGAATTTTTAAGCTCTGAACAAATGCTCAAAATATGTTTGTCTGACTTAACCGGCACTGAACACACGTCATCATCGCCCGCAAAAAATGTATCCAGTGATACTGAAGGATAGACTAACAATATAGAAACGCTCTCAAACTTTTCATTAAATGTCGCTTCCGGTTCTATATTTGCCAATTCTTGAGGATCCCAAAGATCTGGCTCTTTGCGAAATCCTGCAAGACTAAAACAAATTTCTCAAGAATAAAAGCTCACATGGAATTGATGGCATTTCCAGCAGGATAATAAAAGCTTGTTCCCAAGAGATAAGTGAAATTCTTAGCCACATATGTAATAGCTCTCTGAAGCAGGGTATTTTCCCAGATAGACTGAAGTATGCCATTGTTAAAGCACTGCATAAAAAAGGGGATACGTCTGATTTCAACAACTACCGCCCAACCTCTCTTCTGACTGCCTTATCCAAATTTCTTGTAAAAATAATGTATTGTACAGTAGCTTCAGACCTTTGTAAAAATAAAGTTTTAACAAAATGTCAGTTTGCTTTCCAGAAAGGTTTTTCAGCGGAAAATACTATATATACTTTAATTAATGAAATATTAAATGCTCTGAGTAACCGGGAGACACCCGTTAGGATTTTTTGTGATCTCTCAAAGGCTTTTGATTGTGTAAATCATGGAATACTTCTAGATAAGCTCAAGTACTGTGATATGAATGGGACAGCGCTCAAATAGTTTAAATCATACCTAACTGGAAGAGTGCAGAAAGTTGTAATAAGTAGTTCACATAATATGCAAAAAACTGGTGATTTCTCAAACTGGGGAACAATCAAGAATGGGGTGCTGCAAGGTTCAGTCTTGGGTCCTCTGCTGTTCTTAATATACATTAATGACTTGCCATTCTATATTAACGAAGATGCAAAGCTGGTACTTTTTGCTGACGAAACAAGTATAGCTATCACACCCAACGGACAAGAATTAACTGATGAAATTGTAAACGATGTTTTTCAGAAAATCATTAAGTGGTTCTCTGCAAATGGGCTCTCATTAAACTTCGACAAAACACAGTATATACAGTTCCACACGGTAAATGGAATGACACCATTAATAAATATAGAATTCGATCAGAAATCGCTAGCTAAGGTAGAATACTAAAAATTTCTCGGTGTATGCATTGATGAGGGGTTGAACTGAAAAAAAACCACCCTGAAGATCTGCTGAAACTTTCGAGTTCAGCTACTTACGCTATTAGGGTCACTGCAAATTTTGGCGATATAAATCTCACTAAATTAACTTACCACGCCTATTTCCATTCTCTGCTTTCTTATGGTATCATATTCTGGGGTAACTCATCATTGAGTAAAAGAGTGTTCATTGCACAAAAGCGTGTAATCAGAATAATTGCTGGAGCTCATCCAAGGTCATCCTGGAGACACTTATTTAAAGAGCTAGGGATCTTCACTGTAGCCTCAGAATATATATATTCACTTATGAAATTTGTTATTAACAATCTGAACGAATTCAAAAGTAATAGCAGTGTACATGGCTACAACACTAGGAGAAAGGATGATCTTCACTACTCAAGGTTAAATCTAACTTTGGCTCAGAAAGGGGTAAATTATGCTGCCACAAAAGTCTTTGGTCACTTACCTAATAGCATCAAAAGTCTGACAGACAGCCATATAGCATTTAAAAGGAAATTAAAAGGATTTCTGAATGGCAACTCCTTCTACTCATTAGATGAATTTTTGGATGTAGTAAGTGGATAATTCCCCCCTCTCACTCCAAAAAATTAATTGTCATGTAATATTTTGTGTAATGTAATATCTTGTATAGACACCTCTTATTAACCCGACACGTTCCACATCATTACGAAGTGTCGTATTCATGATCTATGGAACAAGTACTAATCTAATCTAATCGTCTTTAGAGTCACAAAATTACATAAGATTGCAATGTATGCAATGCACCTTTTACACGAATGGAGGAATCTTGTCTTGCTTTGATTCCAAGGCAGGTCCACATGTTGCCAAGGTTGTTTCGACTACGCTGCGGAAGTGTCACTATGAAGCCTTACGCATCCTCTATACAGTGACGATCTCTCCCCTTGTGATGTCACTGTCTTTGGGGGGGCTGCAGAAATACGTCTGTAGCCGTCGATTTCCTTCGGACGAAGAGGTGCACGCCTGTGTACAATCACGGTTGGTAGGCAACCGTAAATATTTTTCCATGAAGCCACTGACCATCTAGTCTCACAATACGATAAATGTATTAACAGTTATGGAGATTGCTTTTGAAATAACAAACCGTTTACTTACTTTTTTCCATCTGTCTCGTTCTCATTTGTCTTCCCTTATCTCTCAAAGGCAGTCGCATCAAATTCAAGCTCCTTTACTTTCACATAGTAATGACACAAAATATATTTGTTTCTTATTTATTTACTAATCCATGTGACGAGAAAAAATTTCTTACGCAATTTTTAACATTTTACGTAAAAGCCATATAAGTTACATAACCATATTTTAATAAAACATAATTTAATCCATACGGTCGACAAATAATAACATTCTGTCATAAATTCTGAAGCAGATTTCACGAATTTTTCTATGGATCATTTTAGCTGCAAGGGGATGTTAATAGTGACTTACTTGATTTATCATTCGTTTACCAGTTACCATGCTGCTACATTAAGTCAACGTGTTCCTCTTCTCACTGTAACAAGGATTTCTTCGTGTAGTTTCAAGTATACTTAATACAAAGGTTGATAGTGTCACCGATTTTATACGGAGCATGTTGTTGTTGTTGTTGTTGTCTTCAGTCTTGAGACTGGTTTGATGCAGCTGTCCATGATACTCTATCCTGTGCAAGCTTCTTCATCTCCCAGTACTTACTGCAACCTACATCCTTCTGAATCTGCTTAGTGTATTCATCTCTTGGTCTCCCTCTACGATTTTTACCCTCCACGCTGCCCTCCAATGCTAAATTTGTGATCCCTTGATGCCTCAGAACATGTTCTACCAACCGGTCCCTTCTTCTTGTCAAGTTGTGCCACAAACTCCTCTTCCCTCCAATTCTATTCAATACCTCCTCATTAGTTATGTGATCTACCCATCTAATCTTCAGCATTCTTCTGTAGCACCACATTTCGAAAGCTTATATTCTCTTCTTGTCCAAACTATTAATCGTCCATGTTTCACTTCCATACACGGCTACACTCCATACAAATACTTTCAGAAACGACTTCCTGACACTTAAATCTACACTCGATGTTAACAAATTTCTCTTATTCAGAAACGCTTTCTTTGCCATTGCTAGTCTACATTTTATAACCTCTCTACTACGACCATCATCAGTTATTTTTCTCCCCAAATAGCAAAACTCCTTTACTACTTTAAGTGTCTCATTTCCTAATCTAATTCCCTCAGCATCGCCCGACTTAATTCGACTACATTCCATTATCCTCGTTTTGCTTTTGTTGATGTTCATCTTATATTCTCCTTTCAAGACACTATCCATTCCGTTCAACTGCTCTTCCAAGTCCTTTGCTGTCTCTGATAGAATTACAATGTCATCGGCAAACCTCAGAGTTCTTATTTCTTCCCCATGGATTTTAATTCCTACTCCAAATTTTTCTTTTGTTTCCTTTTCTGCTTGCTCAATATACAGATTGAATAACATCGGGGACAGGCTACAACCCTGTCTCACTCCCTTCCCAACCACTGCTTCCCTTTCCTGCCCCTCGACTCTTATAACTGCCATCTGGTTTCTGTACAAATTGTAAATAGCCTTTTGCTCCCTGTATTTTACCCCTGCCATCTTTAGAATTAGAAAGAGAGTATTCCAGTCAACATTGTCGAAAGCTATCTCTAAGATTACAAATGCTAGAAACGTAGGTTTGCCTTTCCTTAATCTATTTTCTAAGATAATTCGTAGGGTCAGTATTGCCTCACGTGTTCCAACATTTCTGCGGAATCCAAACTGATCTTCCCCGAGGTCGGCTTCTACCAGTTTTTCCATTCGTCTGTAAAGAATTCGCGTAAGTATTTTGCATCTGTGACTTATTAAACTGATAGTTCGGTAATTTTCACATCTGTCAGCACCTGCTTTCTTTGGGATTGGAATTATAATATTTTTCTTGAAGTCTGAGGGTATTTCGCCTGTCTCATACATCTTGCTCACCAGATGGTAGAGTTTTGTCAGGACTGGCTCTCCCAAGGCTGTCGGTAGTTCCAATGGAATGTTGTCTACTCCCGGGGCCTTGTTTCAACTCAGGTCTTTCAGTGCTCTGTCAAACTCTTCACGCAGTATCGTATCTCCCATTTCATCTTCACTTACATCCTCTTCAATTTCCATAATTTATGGCATTTGTGACTAACAAACAGGAATGAGATTACGAAATGAAAATTTCAAAGATGGTTTTTTTCTGCAAGAGTCTAGTTATCACATTGTGATTGCTTTTCGAAACTGCGTAATTGGCCTCAGTCGCTACAAAAGAGAAGGGAATTAGATTTAAGACAGCTAATTACAAGATGGAAATAGTATGCAGACTTAAAAGAATGGAAAATTAGATCGAAGCCTCGGCAGACGTCAATAATGCATGTATCTTTCTCCAGGGTATTGCATAGTCAAAACCTATGTAGTGGTATTCCATGCCGGTCGGTGTGGCCGAGCGGTTCTAGGCGCTTCAGTCTGGAACCGCCCGACCGCTACAGTCGCAGGTTCAAATCCTGCCTAGGGCATGGATGTGTGTGCTGTTCTTAGGTTAGTTAGGTTTCAGTAGTTCTAAGTTCTAGGGAACTGATGACCTCAGATGTTAAGTCCCATAGTGCTCAGAGCCATTTGAACCATTTTTTTTGGTATTCCATCCTCTAAAATAAATAAATAAAGTGCAATCGTGAGGTTCAGTGAAGTATTTTACAGCAATTCATGCTCCGTTAGAAAAGTAGACGTCTGGTGGTGAACAATCAAATTGTCGCTCGTCGGGACCAATCAAATGTACCGGCACAGGGGAGACATGTGATCCATCGGCAGCGTCGTGATGGCTGATCTCATACTCCTAGCGTCAGCCAGGACGTGCTTCACAGACTGCGCGGAAGATCGGTTGCGGCAGTGCACAGTCAACAGGTGCGTGTTCCTCGGGTGCAACTAAAGAGGCCGTAGAATCTCCACAGGCATCATGTCTATAGCTAACATTACAACAGAGGTGCGGTGCCGATTCATGCAGTATCATTCACTGACTACGAGTAACACTTTACGAGCAGCATATAGTAAGATTAACATTGTCCTGTAAGTTTTAAGTACAGAGCAGTTACAGCGGACATCCGCAGGTAACCCACGAATATCCGCAACCGTGAACGCCTTTACACACAAGGTAGCAGTTACTGCTGATATCACATCCACACAGACGTCTGGTCACAGCCTAGTTAGACTGTGCTTCTGAGACCTCCACCATTATCGCACACGCAACCGCCGAAATGAATCACGAACGTTGCGCAAGCGTAACATTTATCACGTGCAGGTATGTACAGTACGTTCGCCCAGCAGTCCTTAGATCAGCCCTCCGCTATAGTCTGTCTGTAAACTCAAGAGCGAGCAGCGCTTTTGGTGGGGGAAGTGGCCTTTCCCGGAAGAAACCTGCCACTGGCCTACAGGGCAACCCAAAATCAGTTGCCCGTTACCTATCTAGCAGTCTACTTCGGCGTGCAGTCATATACGTCGTTTCTGTTCGTGGGATCTTAGTTGCCAATCTCAGTCAGTTGACTCTGTGTACTCACTGATATACTTCAGTATCCGGAAGTGACGGATAATCGCCCTGCATTTGCAAGAAAATGTGCAGAATACGAAGATACTTGCGCAGAACGAGAGTTCGATCGTCTCTACCGTTATTACAGCTTGTGTTTAAAGGAGGCCACACAAAAAGAACGGTTGCCTAATATTACCAGTCCCAATCAAAGGGCTGCAGTTTATGCAAACGTCAGCCTCGCCAAAATAGGACGCATAAGGAAGGTACGCGAAAACAAGGCGCTCGGTTTACTGGAATCGCCACGAAGGAAAACTAATTATTTAGGGAGGAAACCCATTGTTATAGACAGTTTCACAAAATCGGTCATTCGACAAACGATGGAGGACTTTTACATCAACCGAAAAATAATTCCCACATTACGGAAATTACTCACTGGCGTGAAACAAAAAATACATTTTCGTTGCAGAAAGATGTTTTACACAATACATTACGTGGAATCGGATTTACCTGGAAATATTTTTCAGACGTGTTTACGAAGACAATGACAAAAAAAGCAGTGCGAATCGAACTAATACAACACACGTAATTATAAATTTCTGGTTACTTTTTAAGCACGCTTCGTGTTGCAAGAATTGTTCAGTTTTAAGGCAGCCCTTCAAAGAAAACTTCTACCTTTTAGTAGAAACACAAAGTAAGAACAAGCCTTAAATTCTACAGACTGATGCACTATATCTGGTTCGTCTTACGAATAGAGGAACATACATTCATATGAATAGGCATTCGGTTCTATGTTTGTAGTAGAATCCTGACTTCCGTTCTTACGTTAATATTATTTACTCTATAATGTTTTGTTTTCCTTATAATCTTAACGCATTTGTCTAAAAATAAACGCAGACGGGACGTATCTGTACACGGCATCATCACAGATTTAAAGCGTGCATCGCGGCAAAGACTGTACTACGTTGTGGAACAGCCTGTAGAAGCGCCGTGTGACGTAGCAGGGTAGGCAGAGTGCGGACTCGCGCGCTCACTCTTCAGTTTACCGACAGACTATATCCGCTGCTGCTTCGGGAGCAGGAAATCAGCTGAAGCTACATTGTAGGGGCAGGGGAAGGGGGGCAGGAAGGGAAAGCTGCAGTACAACCTCTGTACAGGGATGTACAAGTAATTCTGGGTACAAATCCAGCTCAATGTGTCACCAATCAGCAGCAGTCCTTACCCGCACAAACACCACATGTCTGAAAGAGAACAAAGCAACGGTAAATTTAACAATACAAGGTCCACTTGTAAGTGTACGTCCCTTGTCTCACATATCTTGCACACGAGATGGAATAGTTTTGTCATGTATGGCTCCCCCAAGGATCTCCATTAATTCCCAGTGGCCTTGTTTCGACATAACGTCTTTCAGTATCCTGTTAAAATCTTCTCACAATATCGTACCTCCCATCTCAGCTTATCTTTCTATAAAATATTTCCAAGGTTTTCTCCCTTTATGTAGATCCCACCTTTCAGCATCCCGTATTTTTGCTTATTATGAGCTTGCCATCTGAGCTTTTGGTATTCATATAGCTGCATCTCTTTTCCCCAACCACGTCGTTAGGTTTTTGTGTAGGCTGCATCTATCTTCCTCACAATCATGCATGCTTCCACAGCCTTGCATTTCTCTTGCAGCCATTCCTGGTTTGCTATTTTTCACTGCCTGTCAATCTCATGTTTTAGATGTCTGTATTTTCTTTTGTCTGCTTAATTTGCTTCATTTTCATGTGTTCTGCTTTCGTCAGTTAGATTTTGTGTCCCGTGTCTAATTCAACGATCATTGCTGTACTTTGTCTTTCTACTTATTTTATCCTTTGTTGCCTCCATTATTTCATTTATTAAAGTTACACATTCGGCTTTTATTGTGTTCATTTCTCCTGTTTCTTCCAATCCTTGCCTAATGGTACCTTTGAAACCCCCACAAACCTCTGATTCTTCCGATTTATGCAAGTCCAACCTTCTTAATTTGCTATCTTTCTCCAATTTCTTCAGTTTTATTGTATAACCTGTACACAATAAATTGTATTGAGACTCCACATCACCTGTTGGAAATGTTGTACGGTTTAAAATCTGACTTCTGAATTATTTAACCTGTCTGAAGCATTATGATGTGTCCAGTACAAAAATAAAAAGAGGAAGGCTGGCGGCACTTATATAATAGCATGTCTACAGATACTTCACGAATATCGTTTGGAGTAAGATGAAGACAACAAGACGAGGTAATACAGTAATGGGAAAGGCACTGTCATCATTTAAAAGCCTTTTAGAAAACATTTTATGCATCCTTATCTCAAATGTAGCAGAACAGAACAAAGACAAAAAACACGGTAGACAAGCAGGTGGAGCATCCACTAAATAGAAACATTGGAGCCCCTACTTTTTCCCTGGCTAAACATTTTGCTTTGCTGTTGGGATCTCTCGTTGGCAGTTGTGTCCACCATATAAAGAATTCAGAGGGCTTTATAGGATGCGTAAAGACACCTAAGCTACAACTGTCGCGTCTTTTGGTTAGCTTTAACGGTCTGTCTTTGTTTACGAAAGTACCTCTGCAGGACTCATTAGAGTTCATCAGCAATAAGTTTCAGGAAGACATTATGGGTTTGTCGAAACATATGCTTAACTCAACTTATTTATTATTCAACAACCAGTATTGTAGACAAGTGGGCAGTATCGCATGGGAAGGCCTCTGTCTCCACTGGTGGCCAACTACACTGACGGAAAAAGTTGCAACATCCGGAAGGAGTTGTACCGCGCCACTATGATGATGCAAATCAGGTTTGCCTCAAATACACGCTGTAACGGTCGTGAGCTTTAGTTACCTTTGAGATTGGACGTTGTGAGTTAATGTTAGTCAAAAAAAAAAAAAAAGTTCAAATGTGTGTGAAATCTTATGGGACTTAACTGCTAAGGTCATCAGTCCCTAAGCTTACACTCTACTTAACCTAAATTATCCTAAGGACAAACACACACACCCATGCCCGAGGGAGAATCCAACCTCCGCCGGGACCAGCCGCACAGTCCATGACTGTAGCTCCTAAGACCGCTCGGCTAATCCCACGCGGCTGATGTTAGTCAAGAGTGCCTTTAAGACGACAAAAACGCCGTTGTCAGCACCTCACTGGATTTGAACGAGGTCGTGTAATAGGGCTACGAGGAGCTGGATGTTTCTTCTGCGGTATTGCAGAAAGATTTGGCGGGAATGTAGCCCCTGTACATGATTTCTGGCATCGGTGGTCACGGGAATGCACGCTCTCAAGGTAATCATGTTCCAGATGGCCACATGGCATTACCGAGGGGGAACGCCGTCGTGTTTGTCATACAGCTCTGGCGCTTTGTACAAAATCTGCAGTAGCAAATTGAACAGCAGTTGGCACCACAGTGATACAACGAACTGTTACAAATCGGTTGCTTCAAGGACAGCTCAGAGCCAGACGCCCTGAAGCGTGCATTCCACTGACCTCAAACCACCGCCATTTGCGACTTCAGTGGGGTCAAACAAACGCTCGTTAGAGAGCAGGGTGGAGGTCTGTTGTGTTTTCTGATGAAAGCTGGTTCTACCTAGGTATCAGTGATAGCCGTGTATTGGTTAGGAGAAGGTCAGTTGATGGCCTGCAGCCAATCTGTCTTTGTAGTGGACACACTGGACCTGCACCTGGTCTGAAGTGCAATTTCTTATGACAGCAGAAGCACTCTCGTGGTTATTCTACGCACCATGGCGTCAGTTTAGTGAATCGACCTATTGTGCTGCCATTTACAAACAGCATCCCACGGGACGGTTTAGAGCAGCTCATGTCGTTGTTGTAACCCAACATGCTCTACAGCGTGTCGACGTGTTGCCTTGGCCTGCTCGATTACCGAATCCATCTCCAGTCAAGCACGTACGAGACACCATGGAACGACAGCTCCAGCGTCATCCACAACCAGCACTAACCCTCCCTGTATTGACTGTTCAAGTTCAACAGACATAGAAATCCATTCCACAAACTAACATCCGCCACCAGTACAACACAATGCATGCATGTCTGCATGCTCGCATTCAACATTCTGGTGGTTACACCGGTTATTAATGTAACTTCATTTCACATTTGCAATATCTTATCTCACACTTACATTAACCTGTGATCTTGCAATGTTAATCACTTAAATTTGTTACCTAGACAAGTGTATTTCCGAAATTTAATTACTCTACATTAATTATTTTTTGGTGTTGCAATTTTTTTCCGTCGGTATATTTTATTGAAGACTTTGAGGAAAAAGCACTGCAGGCAGCATGTCTCCAATCTTCCTGCTTCTGGAGGTATATAGACAATACCTTTGTGGTGTAGCCCTCAGGAATAGAGACAATACTTTTGTTTTGCGAGCATTAGAATTCCCTCTGTCCAAATATACAATTCAAAACGGACGTGGAAAAATGTGGCATCTAACCATTCCTTGGCAACAGCCTTGCCGCAGTGGATACACCGTTTCCCGTCAGATCTCCGAAGTTAAGTGCTGTCGGGCGTGGCCGGTACTTGGATGGGTGACCATCCGGGCCGCCATGCACTGTTCCCATTTTTCGGGGTGCACTCAACCTCGTGGTGCCAACTGAGGAGCTACTCGACCGAATAGCAACGGCTCCTGTCACATAAAACCTTCGTGACGACCAGGAGAGCGGTGTGCTGACCACACGCCCCTCCTATCCACATCCTCATCTGAGGATGACACGGCGGTCGGCTGGTCCCGATGGGCCACTTGTGGTCAGAAGATGGAGTGCTATAACTACTTGTGGTCAGAAGACGGAGTGCTTCAACTATTCCTTGATGCCATGGTTAGACGAAAGTCGACCATAAGCTGGGACATAGTGTCTATCACAAACCAATTCACGCAGCGTTATATTTGCGGGCACAAGCTGTCAACATCCTGCAGAACATGTTAGTGTCTTCCACTCATTGACACATAGAGCACATGTAGTCTCAGATACCGGAAGTAGGACAACAAACACTTTATTTAGAACAAAATAAAAAAGGGGAGATGGTGGAAATCTACATAACACGTCTACACGTGTCTTACCTGATTGCTGGTTGGGAAGATACAGCCGCAGTCGCACGTCATCACAAAGTGTCTCTCACACACGATTCAGGCAGATGCCAGCTACTGCTGTCTCACATATACATATGCCCTACAGCACCTAGCCACACAGAGCTGAAGAATTCACATGCTATCTCTCAAAAATTCAAGGCCATTCCACCAACAGTGTTCACAAGCTGTCAATAGCAACATGCGAGACACTAACAATAAGGAGGCGAGGACTTACTGACCTGTGTGTCACTCTGTGTAACAGCCGAATTATCCTCTCCATGTTCCTGCCCACTGAACGCTATAGATGTGTTCCAAATACGCCCACAAACGGGAAGCAGGATGTGCCTGACAGGAGGCAGACGAAATAATGCTAGCAAGTTTCATTTTGTCACAGTAGCCAGCAGAAGACACAGTTTGCATGCGATCCAAAACTCTTTTATTGCATGTCTCATTAAATACCGAGAATATTTCAAATAATGAGTCGTTATTAAAAATCATTACACCATAAATGAACAATCATCCATCACAGTATTATTCCTTATTAAATTTGCTATACTTTCTGCTACCTTCAGGGATCTTAATTTTACTCTCGTTTCCTGTGTAACACTGCTGTTAAAACATTTCGCGTCTTCCTGGGAGTATGCTGGCAGCGCTCCCGTCCCACACTAGTGGTGTCATGCTGACAGTCAAACCAATGTGATAGAATCATTAAATATGCCTATTGTTTACGAAAAGTGTTGAACAAGATCTTTGTATCACATATTATCCTGCAAGATGGGTCTACATGTCGGTCCTATGATGTTTTCACCAATCCTTTTATCTATAAAGATAAATGAAGGCAAAATAAATAATAAAATGTTAAGCTCAACCCGTTATGAGCAAAATGATTTCATGTAGTCATTCGACACAGTGGTTCAAAATTGTCTAGTTTGATATTCATTTAATCAGTATACAGATTGTCCCTTTCAAACCTTCCATATTTCGAAAGCTCAGGAAGAAAACTGCAATATATATGATAATGATATAGCACAATATGTTAGGGCATCTCGAAGAATTTCCTTAATAGTCATCAGTACACCTCCACGAGTGAACAATTTTTAGGATGAAGGATATTGAATCCGTATTCAATTTCTTGGCATTTGTTTATAGGACACGTTCTGTCACTGTTGAAATTGCACCAGTGATATGAATTGTTAGCATGTGAATGCTATCCACTTTGGTAGCACACATGTAGTCCTTCACGAATCCCTGCTGCAAGAAGAAATCCAGTAGGTTAATCGTGGGTAAACTTGTTGACCAGGCAATGGGTCCTCCACATTCGATCCAGCGATTGGCAAATTTTGCGCCCATTAACTTGCAAACAGTCATTGAGCAATGTGGGGGAAATCTTTCTTGTTGAAAGATGATTTTGGGGTGCAAATCTAATATCTAAGGGTATGTAAACTGCTCTAACATGTCCACATACACTGGCTCATTCACTGTGTTTTCTGCAAAGAAGAACATTCCAACAATGCTGTAGTACATTAGCCCACACCAGATGTTGAGCTTAGGGCTATCACGAACATATTTAGTGATACCGTGTGGATGATGCAAGCCCCAAATCCGAACTTTATGCCGATAAACCGTTGCTGACACATGACACGTTGCCTCATCTGAGAATTAACACCTTTAACACCTTTCATATCAGTAGGCTGCAGTATACCTGTAACAAATGATCATTGGTGTAGTTTCTCATTCATCATCAGATATTGCAGAACTTGCACTTTGTAAGCATACAAGCGAAGACGCAGGTGCAATAGTCGATGTAGTGTTGCTCAGCGTATATTAGGCTGTCTAGATGCCTGTGTAACTGACTTTCATGGGCTTCTGAGAAATGCTTGTCTGATGTCCTCAACTGCCTCTTCTAAAACACTACGCCGTGTTCTGGTAGAGCGTTTCATAACACTTCCAGTTGCCAAACAATTACTACAGTATTCCTTAATTTTTTTCACATCAGGTGAATCACATCCACACAACCTACAGTAATTTCTTTGCACAGTAATGTGCGAGCTTGCACGTGGTGCTGTGAAGCCGCCATTTTCACTTCATACACACGTGCTGCACTCTGACAACAATAGTTGGCACATATGATGTAGGAATGTTAATTTTCTGAGATGCTGTAGCATATGGTGTAACTTCACTATTGTATCTACTGCGAGTTTTTTTCTGGGCCTTTCAAAAGTGGGAAGTTTGAAAGAGACTACCTGTTTATTAACAGTTACATTTAAAATAGGATAGTATGTTCTCCTATCACAGCAAAGCCGATATATATATATATATATATATATATATATATATATATATATATATATATATATATATATATAGCTCTAAAAACTAAACTCCTTTTGAACAGGCCTTAGAAGGTCCAACAGCTCTCACAGGCCACTGTATCGTTCTCAGTCAACAGGCCTCACTGGATGCAGATATGGAGTGGTATGTGGTCAACACACTGCTCTCAATCAGCTGTTGTGTTTCAGTTACTGGAGCCGCTACTTCTCAACGAACTAGCTCCTCAATTGACCTCACAAGGCCTGATGGTTCCCCACTTGCCAACAGCACCTGGCACAACCGAATGGCCACTCATCCATGTGCTAGCCAAGTCCAACAGTGCTTAACAGTGACCTGATGGGGACTGGTGCTACCACTGCAGCAAGGCCTTTGGCATATACACACTCTAAGACAAAAATATCTATCCATCATGAAGGAATTATCCAAATGGGATAGAAATAAGTATAGGTGATGTACATGTAAGACAAATATGATTACAATCTCAGAAAAAAATGGTGATTTATTCAAGAGAAAGAGCTTCACAAATTGAACAAGTCAGTAATGGGTTGTTCCATGTCTGGCCTTTAAGTAAGCTGTTGTACAGCTTGACATTGATTAATAGAGTTGTTGGATGTTCTTCTAAGAGATGTCAAGCGGAATTCTGTCCAAATGGCGCGCTAGGTTGCCAAATCCCGACCTGGTTGGGGGGCCCTACCCGTAATGCTCTAGACATTCGCGATTGGGGACAGATTTGGCGTCATTGCTGGCCAAAGTAGGGTTTGGCAAGCTTAATGACAAGCAGTAGAAACTATCGTCATGTGGGGATGGGTATTATATTAATGAAATGTAAGCTCACGATTGCTTTAATGGGTCTTGTTATGAAAATAAATGGCACCCCAAACCACTACTTCTGGCCTGGTTGTCAGGCTGTATAGTGGGCGACAGTCAGGCTGATGTCCCATGGCTATTCGGAGCGTTTCCAGAAAAGTCTGTGGCCTTGAATCTCGTTGAATGGAGTAGAATGGGTTAAGTGAGGAAAAGCGAAGACACGCCTGGAGATGCCCTGGACAGCGCTGGGATACCAATCTGACTGTCGCCTGATCACCAGGAGTGTCAGGTGTGCCATTTCGTTCATAGCAGGACCTCTTTGGTTGTCATCTGCAGCACTTAAACAGCACAGCGGTTCATCGATGATATTCTTCGCCCCGTTTTGATGCCCTTCACGGCAAGGCATCCTGGACTTTCATTTAAGTAAGATAATGCCCGCCTGCACATGATGAGAGTTCCCACTTCTTGTCATCATGCTTGCCAAACCCTACTTTGGGCATCAAGGTCGCCAGATCTCCCCCAGTTGAGAACGTTTGGAGGATTATGGGCATAGCCCTCCAACAGTCTCGGGATTTTGATGATCTAACGTGCCAACTGGCCAGAAATTGCCACGATATTCCTCAGGAGGACATCCAGCAACTCTATCAATCAATACCAAGCCACATAACTGCTCGCATAAGGGCCACAGGTGGACCAACCCGTTTTTGACTTCCTCAGTTTGTGAAGCTCTTTCTCTCGAATAAATTATCCAATTTTTTGGTAATGTGAGCATTTGTTTTTCTGTAAGTGTACATCACGTCTACCTTTTTCAGTCTCATTCAGATCAATTTTCGCGATGTGACACTTTATTTGTCTTAGAGTGTATATAATTTAAGTTCCAGTTTGAGAACGCTGTAAAAACGAGTTACTAATCAGAATTACGTCAAATTTGAACTGAATAATATTGAAGAAGTGAAAAACATGGAACAAAAAAATTTAACGAAAATTTCACCACTAGATACCACTGTAAGCATTGTAGCGCAAATGGCTTCAGCGACTAATGACAGATGAATAGTAATATGAGGCTGTGGTGTTAGTTGCACATTAAACCAACCGAACTGTCAAATATACAGTGCTGGACAAGGGTGGCATTCAACAGATGTAGTACACCTCAACAAGCTTGTTCCGCATCAGATGGTAAAAACCGATTTTTCATTGTCCTGATCCCAAAAACGACATAAAGCAACAATGACATATGTTTTCAATTGTCCTAAGGCCAAAAACCGCATATAAAGCAACAATAAGATCGGTTTTCCACTGCCCTGAGGCCAAAAACCGCATAAAAAGCAAGAATGAAATCAATTTTTAATTGTTAAGAGACTGGCGCAAGACATGTTTAGTATGCTATCCACCATTTTCTGCCACCAGCTGAAATTGGGGAACGGCATGTTCCACAACAGATTAGAGAGTCTCAGGGGTCATGTTCGGAACGTGTTGCGCAATTTGTGCCTTCAGTTCAGCTACGTTTCTAATCGGTGCACTGAACACAGCATCTTTTATACAACCTCACAGGCAGAAGTCACTCGGATTAAGATCATGTGTTCTGGATGGCCATCCTGTAAGGAAATGATGGCTGATAATTCTAGCATTTCCAAAATGCCTCTACAGCAGCTGCTTCACTGGCTGTGCAACATGAAGATGAACTCCATCTTGCATTAACAGTTATCCTATCCATGCTGTTAATTGTTAAGAGACTGTCCTATCGACAGGAAGTGCAAAATGGCTAAGCAGGCATGGCTAGAGGACAAATGTAAGGATGTAGAGGCTTATTTCACTAGGGGTAAGATAGATACACCCTACAGGAAAATTAAAGAGACCTTTGGAGAAAAGGGAGCCACTTGTATGAATATCAAGAGCTTAGATGGAAACCCAGTTCTAAGCAAAGAGGGGAAAGCAGAAAGGTGGAAGGAGTATATAGAGGGTCTATACAAGGGCGATGTACCTGAGGACAATATTATGGAAATGGAAGAGGATGTAGATGAAGATGAAATGGGAGACACGATACTGCGTGAAGAGTTTGACAGAGCACTGAAAGACCTGAGTTGAAGCAAGGCCCCGGGAGTAGACAACATTCCATTAGAACTACTGACGGCCTTGGGAGAGCCAGTCCTGACAAAACTCTACCATCTGGTGAGCAAGATGTACGAGGCAGGCGAAATACCCTCAGGCGTCAAGAAGAATATAATAATTCCAATCCCAAAGAAAGCAGGTGTTGACAGATGTGAAAATTGCCGAACTATCAGTTTAATAAGTCACAGCTGCAAAATACTAAGGCGAATTCTTTACAGACGAATGGAAAACCTGGTAGAAGCCGACCTCGGGGAAGATCAGTTTGGATTCCGTAGAAATGTTGGAACACATGAGGCAATACTGACCTTACGACTTATCTTAGAAGGAAGATTAAGGAAAGGCAAACCTACGTTTCTAGCATTTGTAGACTTAGAGAAATCTTTTGAGAATTTGACTGGAATATTCTCTTTCAAATTCTAAAGGTGGCAGGGGTAAAATACAGGGAGCGAAAGGCTATTTACAATTTGTACAGAAACCAGATGGCAGTTATAAGAGTCGAGGGGCATGAAAGGGAAGCAGCGGTTGGGAAGGGAGTGAGACAGGGTTGTAGCCTGTCCCCGATGTTATTCAATCTGTATACTGAGCAAGCAGGAAAGGAAACAAAAGAAAAATTTGGAGTAGGTATTAAAATCCATGGAGAAGAAATAAAAACTTTGAGGTTTGCCGATGACATTGTAATTCTGTCAGAGACAGCAAAGGACTTGGAAGAGCAGTTGAACGGAATGGACAGTGTCTTGAAAGGAGGATATAAGATGAACATCAACAAAAGCAAAACGAGGATAATGGAATGTAGTCGAATTAAGTCGGGTGATGCTCAGGGAATTAGATTAGGAAATGAGACACTTAAAGTAGTAAAGGAGTTTTGCTATTTGGGGAGAAAAATAACTGATGATAGTCGAAGTAAAGAGGATATAAAATGTAGACTGGCAATGGCAAGGAAAGCGTTTCTGAAGAAGAGAAATTTGTTAACGTCGAGTATAGATTTAAGTGTCAGGAAGTCTTTTCTGAAAGTATTTGTATGGAGTGTAGCCATGTATGGAAGTGAAACATGGACGATAAACAATTTGGACAAGAAGAGAATATAAGCTTTCAAAATGTGGTGCTACAGAAGAATGCTGAAGATTAGGTGGGTAGATCTCGTAACTAATGAGGAGGTATTGAATAGGATTGGGGAGAAGAGAAGTTTGTGGCACAACTAGACTAGAAGAAGGGACCGGTTGGTAGGACATGTCCTGAGGCATCAAGGGATCACAAATTTAGCATTGGAGGGCAGTGTGGAGGGTAAAGATCGTAGAGGGAGACCAAGAGATGAATACACTAAGCAGATTCAGAAGGATGTAGGTTGCAGTAGGTACTGGGAGATGAAGAAGCTTGCACAGGATAGATTAGCATGGAGAGCTGCATCAAACCAGTCTCAGGACTGAAGACCACAACAACAACAACATCCATGCTGTTGAAGGGGCGTAATGGTCTTGGTGCAC